>NC_091968.1:5757575-6060606 GCF_036711975.1 Onthophagus taurus | reverse complement strand
CATCAGACCAAACATGCATATTGTGGAAATTAAAAACTCCATCACGCGTAAAACAGGCTTCGTCTGTAAACAAAATCTTCCCAAGCAAATCTGGATTTAAATTACATTCATGTATCAGCCATTGGCAAAATTGGATACGGGGACGGCAGTCCGTCTTTAACCGTAGATGATGAATCTTCTGTAAGTGATACGGATGAAGTAATTGTTCTTTAAGGGTCTGCCAAACAGATACAGGACGTGGGGATTATTATCTACAGCTTGCAAAATATTATCTTCGGTGTTTGGCGTGCGGACTGTACGAGGTTTGCCAGTGTCTGATTTTTTCGGCTTAAAGCATCCTGTTTCTCTGATCCTACGGTCGACTTCTTGAAAGGTTGGATGAGATGGAATATGCCTCGTAGGATATCTCTGCTGGTAAATTCGTCTAGCTTCACGCGAATTTCGACTAGCTTCGCCATAACATAAATGCATATCGGCGTATTCCGCAAATGTAAATTGAACCATTGCGAAAATAAGCTAGCTTAAATAAGAATAAGTCACAAAATGTTTATTGACATGCAGTTTCTGCGGCTGTTGTTTTATCGCGTTAATGGTAACGTGAGTTCCTAAAGTGAGTTCCTAGGTTCAATTCACGTCTCTTTATGGTTTTTGATACAATTTTAGAAACACAGGAATAATGGAAAAGTCATGTGAAGTTATCTTTAAACGTGAAGCGAAGGAAGCGTTACGGGGAAGGCATGCCGGATCATCTCAAAAAGGCTGACGAACTGAATGACTTTTTTATTGATGGGGTCACGAGTATTACCGACAGTATACCTGCGGGAGATAATTTGGATTTGTACAGTGATACTTCTTTTTCTGATAGAAACTTTGAATTCTCCACGATTGAGGTTGGCACTGTGCGTGATAATAATAATAATAATAATTATAATAATAATAATATTCTTTATTATCCCAACGGATTACAATCCAATAAAGAGATAATATTATATAAATCAACAATAATCAATTCTAAAAGAAAAGATGAAATAAGACAAACAATAAAAAAAAACAAAAAAGATAAACAAAAAAAGAAAATCAAGAACAAGCTGTCACTCGACCGAATTTGCTGCACGCATTAGTTTGTTTATTGGAGAGTTTAGCCCAATATTGGTGTTAGCACAATTTGGCATATAGGCACTATAAACTCGCGCATTTATCCGCGGCACCCTCACATTCAATTGAGCTAGTATTTCCGATGCAACTAGCACACCCGACATCACACCGCGCACAAACCTCGCAGACAACAATCTTCTACGGTCCTCAAGGCTCTGGAGGCCATATCGTTGTAGCAGATTTATATAGCTTAGTTCTCCTCTAGGTGGATAATACCCAGAATCGAGGTAGTGGATAAACCTAATGAACTTCTTCTGTACTTTATCGATGGTGGCAATGTGCGTTAAATAAGATGGGGTCCACACAATGCAGCAATATTCAAGTTTACTCCGTACCAGCGTAGAATAAAGATCTATTATTGTTTTTAAATTCGTAAACTCCAACGTATTTCTAGTGATAAACCCTAACGTTCTGAGGGCACCAACCGATGTTCTGTCGATATGTTCATTGAAGGACAAAGTGCCATCAAACCACACTCCAAGATCCTTTACTGTTGAGATACGCAACAAGTGATCCACTCCAAGCACATAATCGAAAACTATGGTATTACGTTTTTGACTGTATGTCATTACCTGACATTTAAGAGTATTTAAAGCTAATTTGTTCTCAGAACACCATGAATAAAGTTTATCTAAATCTAACTGGAGTGATTCACAGTGCTGCTCACAACTAATAGATCTAAATAGTTTCAGGTCGTCTGCGTATAAGAGTGAATTCGTGTTGAAAATCGCAGGTAAATCATTTATATAAATGTTGAACAGCAAAGGGCCAAGTATAGATCCCTGGGGTACGCCACCAGTAACATGAATCTGTCTTGACTTCATACCACTTAACTCAACGTATTGTCTGCGATTGGATACCTACGATACTAGGTGTCGTGTGAGAAAGTGATCACATCCAAATCTCCACAACTTTTCGGCCAACAAATCATGATCCAAGCAATCAAAAGCCCGAGAAAAGTCGGTGTATATCACATCCACCTGCTCTCGACAATCTAATGTATTCGATACGTACTGAGTGAAACTGAGTAGGTTGGTGGCTGTGGATCTACCTTTGCAAAACCCATGTTGTTGGTCACATATACGGGCGATATTATCGATGCCTTTAAGTCCTCTTCAGCAGGTTTAGATGGTATCAGTTCTTATATGTTAAAATTATGCTGCCCTACGGTGCTTCCATACGTTACGCATATTATTAACACCTGTTTAATTGAGGGTACGGTGCCAGAATGTTGGAAACATGCTATTGTAAAACCCATTCCAAAAAAATCTGAACCTTCTTCTTTCGGTGATTTTCGACCCATCAGCATCCTCCCTTTTCTTTCTAAGGTGTTTGAGAGAGTCATTCAGCGTCAGCTAACACATTTTGCCAACCTATATGACGTTTTTCCTGCTACGCAATCTGGCTTCAGGGAGGGATACAGCTGCACAACTGCAATGTTGGCTGTCACAGACGACATCATGGCGGCCACTGACAGGGGTGATATTACTATAATGACGTTGCTAGACTATAGTAGGGCGTTTGATACGGTCAACCATTGCACTTTGTTAAAAATTTTTAGATTTGTTGGACTTGGTTCGTGCGTACTGCGGCTCATTCATGATTATTTGTCTAATCTTTCTCAAACAGTTAAAATAGATAGTCTGTTGTCTACTGCCAGGCCAGTTGTGCATGGTGTCCCACAGGGGTCAATTCTTGCGCCGATTTTATATACGCTATACACCAGCTTTATTTTATAATCTATCAAATTTAATAAATTTCGTATGTATGCAGACGACATTCAACTTTATTACAGCTTTAAGGCTGACGATTACAATGCGGCGAAAGAGAGAATTAACTTGGATCTTCAAACTTTGTGGGTTACCTCGAACATGCATCAATTGAAACTGAATCCTGGAAAGTCTGCGGTCGTAATGTTTGGTAATAGGCGTATCTGCTCGGACCTGAAAAACTTACTACCAATTACTGTTGGTGGTTGCACGCTTCCTTTTGTAGAAGGATCTAAAAGTTTAGGCCTTTCTCTTTCAAATGATTTTAGATATGCAGCTCAAGTGAGTCGGTATGTAAAAAACGCGTACTCGAGTTTGCGTATGCGGTATCCTCACAGATCATACCTTCCTGTTAATTTGAAGAAAAGGTTATGCGAGACTCTTGTTTTATCTCAGTTCAACTACCTGGTGCCAGTTTATCATCCTGCGATTTGTGTTTCGGATGCAAAACGCATTCAGTTGGTGCAAAATAACTGCCTACGGTATATCTACAATATACATAAATTCGATCATATAACACACAAATTGACGGACGCGGGATGGTTGTCAATGGGTAACAGAAGGCAGCTCCACACACTAATATTTTATAAGAAATTAATAACAGGAAAAACACCTAAGTATTTATTCAATAAAATTCGGTTTAATTCTACGGTTGGCGGTCGTAATACGAGAGGGAGTTGTTGCACATATCTTCCTTACCACAGAACTTCTATGTTTCGCCGTTCCTTTTCGTATCACATATATATAAGTCGTACAATGATCTCCCGGATCAAGGTTTATATATTAAAGGTTGTCTAAGTTCCTATGCTGCAATACTTTGATTTTAGTTTGTAGTTTAACGGTTTGCCAAATTTATTTTTTTTGTATATTCAGTGTTTGATTTTTACTAATAGAAGTACGTAATAAGGCTACAACGCATAAATCTGGAATTAATAATTTCAATTTTCTTGTAATCTATTATTATTCGAGGGGACGATGAAAGATCAGGAGTTGTTCCTGAATTGCCTCCTCGCGTTTGTGCAAGAATAGTATGTAAACTTTGATTTTCTTTTCTGTTTTTGTAAGTATTTGTTATGTTTTTTTTCCTTTTCTTGCACAATAAACGATTTATTTATTTATGTGTTCCCGGATATTACTCCATATTTTTTTTTTCTGGCCAGACGACATTTACATTATAATAATTTCTGAATAGCCCATTTACTTTTGTCTCTTATAAGATTTTGATTACATAAGTGGTTAAGCCAGAAAAAAGGTATTTGTAAATATTTGCAAGACTTGTTTACTCCATTGTAGTTACAAAAGTTACCTCAATTGCAATTTATCTTTAACGTGAATACAATATTCTTAATTGATCAAAAGCATGGGAATTCAATGATTCTTCATTGATCGAAAAGCATACACTGTTAGGAAAAAAACGTAGCCGTATTTAGCTGTTTCAGTACTAGAAAGAAAAACTTTTAATCAATTCTAAGAAACAAAAGGTAACAATAAACTCAACAAATACAAACACAACAAGTAGGAAATATTTACAAAAATTATTCAAAATGATCGCCGTTTTTCAAAAAACATAAATTTGCTCGTCGTAAAAAGTTAAATTCAACTCTGTCCATTGTTTCGCGATTATTTAATGTATTATTATTAATGCTAACAAAAATGTTCTTCATAATTCCTCTTCACTATCAATTGTAGAGGTATAAACTTTTGACTTCAATGCCCCCCAGAGAAAATAACCACACGGTGTAAGGTCTGGTAATCTTGCTGGCCATTTTATTGGGGCATCAGCTCTCCTTCCAATCCTTCGACTAGGATATTGTTGGTTCGCGACGAAGTAATAAAGGTAAATTTTCTAACAAATGCGGCAACGACTGTCTTAATAAATTTAAATAAACTTCGCCATTTAACCGATTTGGTATTATTACCGGTCAATGATGTTATCGCCAATAATTCCAGCCCAAACATTGACTTTGAATTGATGCTAATGATGGACTGCTGTGATCATCTGTCAATAAAATCCTTCTACTAAAATGTGCGTCGTGGATTCTTTCAATTTGTATGAGTTGGCAGAAAGTCAAACGCATTTCATGATCCACAGGTAAAAGCTCTTACACTTTTTGAAGGTGGTATAATTGTTCTATGGACAAAATCTTTAGAGAACATCTTTACATCTTCTGCCACAATTTCAAGAACCCTTTTTTCATGTTAACTGACAGTTAAATGCAAAGCATACTAGAGTTATGTTTTATCATTACAATAACACATACATATCCTTTTGTTTCTTAGAATTGATTAAAAGTTTGTCTTTGTCGTACGGAATCAACTAAATACGGCTACGTTTTTTCCTAACACTGTATGCTTTGAGGATCATTGAATGCCCACGCTTTTGATCAATTAATGATATTGTATTCAGGTTAAACATAAATTGAGACTAGTTGAAATCAGTGCCAACTACGATGAGGTAACTTTTGTAACTGCAAAGACGTAAACAAGGCTTGCAGATATTCGAAAATACCTTTTTTCTGGCTTAACCACTCATGTAATCAAAATCTTATAAGAGACAAAAACGGTTTAGAACTAAATAGGCTATTCAGAAATTGTAATAATGTAATTGTCGCCTGGCCACAAAAAAAAATGGAGTAATATCCGGTGAACACATGACTTTTCCATCATTCCTGTGTTTCTAAAATTGTATCAAAAACCATAAAGAGACGTTAATTGAACCTAGGAACTCACTTCTGAAAAATGGTTTCAATTGATTTACGCGTTTTCGAGTTATAAAAAATAAAAGAATTTTTGTTGCTAACTTTGAAGTCCTCTAACGGCGAAACGAAGTAACTTTGGATATAGATAACTTAACTTAAATCGACTTATTTTGAGCCAAAGAATCTGTGGTCTTCCGTTGTACACGCATTTCGGAGACACCCTGTATATTGTAATGGTGTACACTATAGTGATGGAACGGATAGTGATTTTGCGAAAAGCCGGATACCGGATATTCGGTATCCCCTTCGGCTGGATATCCGGTTATCCGGCATTTCTATCCGGCCATTATGGTTATAATTTTTAGTGCATTTCTGAATTTTCTCTTAACTTTAAAAAGAGGATACTTTAATTAATAATTGGCGATATTTCCACAAGGATCCTTCAAGAAATGAATTTTATAGCGAATTTTGAAAATTATTGATGAAAATTGCAACATCAAAAATTTTGTCGAAACTTCATAAATTGTTTGATAAAGGACTCCATTGTTGACTTCGGTCAGTAATGTTAAATATAAAAAATTAAAAATTCCGAAGAATGAAATTTATTTGTTCTCAACTACCGGTTTCGGAAAAAGTTTCCGTCATCAGGTAGTTGCTACAAAACATGAGTAAAAAATTGTTTTAATTCACAAAAACACAAACATGAGATAATTACTTACCGTCAATTAATAGCGACTGCGTGGTATAATAATTTCGGATGTTAAAATTTTCCACTTTTGAATTTCTCCCAGCATTGTTAAATTTTAGTGATGGGCATAATCGAATGACCATAATCGATTAACCGATTATATACGATCATTCGAGATAATAAAATAATCGAATGACATAATCGAATAAAATAATCGATTATTTTTCCATTCGATTATTTTTTCATTCGATGTTGAAAGTTAAAACAAACTTCTATACATATAAAATATTGACTGACATACTACTTCAAGGCTGTTTTGGGAATTTACCGACTTCTCTGAATGTCTCATTTAGTAGAATCCACGTTTTATGTTTGTATTCATTACTAGTTGTTTAATATGAAGTAAAAAAAGAATGATTATTTGATTCTCCATGATAATATGGAGGATGGTCAGTCAAAATACATATTTCAAAGAAAATATTTATTGCACTATAATATATTACTATTTAAAAACATGATTTCGTTGATCATATTGCTGCTTAACCTACTCCTTCTGTCCTTTGTTAACTCGCCTGCTTTTGAGAATACCCTCTCAGATGGCACTGATGTTGCTGGCACGCAGAGGTACTTATTTGCAAGTTTATATAGTTCCGGGAACATCTCCTTCTTGGACTCCCAAAAGTCTAAAGGATTCAGCTTCTTATCTATCAATGGTAGGTCTAGGTACTGCTTTATTTGTGCTTCGGCAGAATGTGTAGGTGTGGACGCGCTGAATTCCTGCTTAGCCTTTATATCAAAATGCTCCCAAAGTAAACTAGCTTGGTTCTCGCTGGAATCTAAAATTTATATTCAAATATACTCTATTATCGAACTATTGCAATAACAAACAAAAAAAAACTTTTGCACAGATTTTTGAAGACTCAACATAACCCAATCTCCTCAATAGGATATCATGAAAATTAGTTTGCGATATCTATCCCGTGGAAGTTATTGGTTATGCATTCTCAACAGCGTGTTGGACACCACGAATTAAGGAACTTTAATGATAATGGACAACGTTATATATTTTTCTCCCGACAACTCGGAAGTCATAGCTTCAATAGGTTTTAAAATACATATGCAGTCTTTAATTAGTGCCCAGTCTTCCGATGACAAAAGTGAAGGTGATCCGGGAAGATTGGACATTGCTGCTGACAACGGAACTTTTAATTCCTCTAATCTTTGCATCATCGCCAAGCAAGAATTCCATCTTGTTGAAACGTCCTGTTTCACTTTTAGCAGAGGAAGTTTCATTTGATCCTGCATTTCGGCCAGTTCACCAGATGCTACAGTGCTTCTTTTAAAGTGTCCCACAATATTTTTGCATTTCTCGAGCAATTGCTGTAGATCTGCATGTTTGAGGGTGTCCATGGTACATAGGTTCAACGTATGTGCTATGCAGGGTTGGTGAGTCTTATTGAGATGAACAGTGATAGCGTTTCTCATATTTGAAGCGTTATCTGTTACAATACAGTGAACTTTTTCAAAGATATCCTGCTTATAAAATAATCGATTAATAATCAAATAATCGATTATTCATATATCTCGATTATGCCCATCACTATTAAATTTACAAGAAAATGTTACGATAAACTTACGCGTTAAAATTATGTTAAAAATTAAAAAACAAGATCAGAAAATTCTTCAAATATTGTTTTCTCAAAAACTAAAAGTTATTTTTCAAAACGGGTTGGTTCATTGGAAAGAGGACACTTTTATTAACACTTTGGGAAATTTTCATGCTCATATTCCAAGAAATTTATTTTATACGAATTTTAAAACATAGTTGCTAGGTTAGATCGTGGATTGCACGTAGAAATAACCTAGGTGCGCCTAGTACTTTAATTAGAGAATTATGCCATGGAGATCATTAAGCATTTTTTAATCATTTAAGAATGACGGAAGAGAGCTTCATGTTTTTGTTGAGGCAAGTATCCTCTAAAATACAAAAACAATATATGCAAGCGACTTTAACATTTTTGGCCTCTCGAGATTCTTTTACATCATTACAATATATGTATCGTTTCCCAAAAAGCACATTTTTTTTTGCTTTTGGAGAGGGTTCGTCAAAATTAGGAACAGTTTTCTTCATAATTTTAACTATCCTTCTGACAGCTTCATTTCGTGCTTGTCGATCCTTATATTGTGGAATTTTCTGAATCCACAAACAAGGATATTGTTCATACGTTTCTAGAAATAGTACTGTTTGTTGTGATATTTCCACAAGGATCCTTCAAGAAATTAATTTTATAGCAAATTTTGAAAATTATCGATGAAAATTGCAACAAAATTTTATCAAAACTTCAAATATTGTCTTCTCAAAAACTAAAAGTTATTTTTCAAAACGGGTTGGTTCATTAGAAAGAGGTCACTTTTATTAACACTTTGAGAAATTTTCAAACTCATATTCCAAGAACTGGAAGAAGAAAACAAGAAGAAAACAATATTTATTTGGACTTATATAAAAATTATAACAATAAGAAATACGAAAAGAAATACATATATAAAATAAATATAAAAAAAGAGTCCAAAAGGGCTATAGACCTCAGTCTTCCTGCCCGTGATTTTGAATTCGGTTTGGTTGTACTTGGGTCTTCTCAGTTGTGCCTTATTTTTTTAAGAAGTGTAAGCCGTGTTATGGGACAGCGGGTAAGGGAAAGGGGAATGATGATGAGATTTTTTAAGGCGTTTTTGGGGAAGTTCATAGTTGCTTTAAGGGCTAAGGATTGTAGACGGGAGTTTATAGGAAGAATCTTTGTAAGGTCGTAAAGGAGTTCGTTGGAAGGGTTGAATAGCGGGTTGTGAGGGTGTCTAATGCGGGTGATAATTCTCAGGGCTGCTCTCTCTGCTACTTCCAGATGGTACTGTGATCCTCTTGGCGCTTCAGTCATGATTAATGAGGCATATTCGATAATAGGTCGGCATATTGAGGTGTATATGTGAGTAGCGCATTTGGTGGATATCCCTCGGCCTCTATATGAGAGTGAGCGGAAGTGTGTGGCGCGGTTTTTGACTTTCATTTTTACTTTGATGGCGTGGGCACAGAATTTAAGGGTTCTATCCAAGGTAATGCCTAGGTAGTTGCAAGTTGGTGATGCTGTGATAGGAGAAGATTGAAGGGGATGAAGAATTGGGTTTTGGAAGGATTTATCAGGATACGCCATTTTCGGTACCATTCCTCTATGTTTTGAATGAGCGTCTGCAGCCTTAGGATTGATGATGGAATGTCTACATCATGTGCGACGAGAGTAGTATCATCGGCATAAAGTAGGGCGTAAGACATCGGATCAAAGACGTCTGGGTTGTCGTTGTAGATGTCATGGCAGTAGACGTTGTACAGTGCTGGCGAGATAGGAGAGCCTTTAGGGAGACCTTGTTGAGCGGTGAAACTGTGAGAGTAGTAGTTTCTCACTTTAACCAATGAGCTGTGCCATACGGAGTCGAATGCCTTCCGAACATCCAGGAAGACTGCGGCGGACCGTTGTTTTTGGAAACGTGCGACTTGGAAGTTTGAGACAAGCACTGCCAAGGGATGAGATGTAGATCTACCTTGTTGGAATCCAAATTGGTATGACGGAATTCTCCTTGCAACAACATCGAGCAGCTTGTTCTTCAAGTGTACCTCGAAAAGCTTCCCCATTACGGGTAGCAATGAGATAGGACGGTAGTTCGCAGGGTCGGATAGAGAAGAATCTTTCTTGGGGATACATATGATAATAGAGGTCTTCCAATCTTGTGGGAAATGCTGGGTGGTAAGGCAATAGTTGTAAATTTTTCTTATGTAGGCGTGGATATCAAGATCCAGCTTCCTTAAGATTTCCCTTGAGATGTTGTCGTATCCAGGGGCTGTGTTGGTTCCTCTGTTAAGTAGTGTGAAATATTCTTCTTCCTGCATGAGAGCATCAATTCGGACGAATTGAGAAAGGCGTGTTGGTACCAATTGTCTACAGTGTCTTAAGGAAAACACCCTCTTAAGGTATTCAGCGTGGATGTCTACGATTTTTTCCGGGCTAGAGTGTGAGCAGCCATCCGTAGGGTCAATAAGCTCCTGGGTTTCTGGGGACTTTCGGTACCTCGAAAGTTTGCGGACTTCTTGCCAGTAGTTTTTACCCTTGCTTCTGTTGATTTTGTCACAGGTCTCCATGTATTTTTCGCTTCTGAATTGCTGCACTAGTTTTTGGATATTTTTATTAAGCTCGTTGAACATTCTTTTCAGAGCAGGCTCCTCATATTATCTAAAACCGCGGTAGAGTCGTCTCTTTTCCTTAATCAAACGGAGAATAAATGGTGGCAGAGGAAAATTGTAATGTTTCTTGATGTTGGCAGGGCTCGCTTCATCCACCAAATTAAGCAAGAGTTTATTAAAGGTTGCGATAGACTCGGGTGTAATGACAGGGTTAGATCTCACATATTCTTTTATTCCTGTGTTCACTCTTTCCATATTACAAAGTTTATAGTTTTTGATCAGAGTAGGAGCTACTTTAGGTATTCGAGTGGTTGTATTAATGGAGATCACAAGACCCAGATGGTCAGAGCACAGATCAGGAATGACATTAACAGACGTGATGAGCGGTCTTATGTTGTTTGTGCAGAAGATTAAATCAGGCTTGGAGTTGGGATTATTTGCCATGACAAACGTCGGAGGTGTTGCGATGCGCACAAAATTTGACATAGTCACAAATTGGTTGATGTGTCTGTTTTTGGCTGGGTTTGGGTTAAAGTCACCGATTATTAGACAATTGTCGTACCGTGCAGCCATGTTAAATATTGTTTCTTCTATCTTACTAAAAGGATGTATATAAACCAACAATAGTAAAATGGAGGGCGTTGTTTAGAGGAGAATTTATTCTGGGAGGATTAGCTTTTCCAATTTGTAACGCAGGATCGCCCATAACCACCGCCTCTGACACCCCTGTTCACAATATTTCCCAATTCTTGGATCATTGTCCAATCTTTGAAGTTAATTAGCGATTTGGCTTTAGTTTCAACGAACATCGCACCGTGAATGCGGTTTACAGAAATATAGTTTCCGATTAGGTATTTTTTTGGGGCATAGCTGTTAATGTTTACCAAGAACTGGATTTTATATGAATTTTTAAAACTTAATCGGCGAAAATTGCAAAACTTGAAAAATTGTCGATCATTTCAAAAATTTATTTCTCAAAAACTTAAAGTGTTTTTTCGAAACGGCTTGTTGCATTAAAAAAAAGATACTTTAATTAATAATTGGTGATATTTTTACAAGGATCCTTCAAGAAATTAATTTTATAACGAATTTTGAAAATTATCGATAAAAATTGTAAGATCGAAAATTTTATCAAAACTTCAAATATTGTTTTCTCAAAGACTATAAGTTATTTTTCAAAACGGGTTGGCTCATTGGAAAGAGGTCACTTTTATTAACACTTTGACAAATTTTCATACTCATATTCCAAGAACTGGATTACTAGACGAAATTGCAACAAGAGATTTTATATATCGTATTGGGATTGTTACAATGAGGTTGCTAATGACAAACCTGATATAAATAAAGTTGTATTCAATGAAAAAAGTCCTATTGGGGTTGAACTTGATTATTATCTGCAGTGTCCAACACCTAAAAGAGATACTAATTCCTGTGAATGGTTACGTACTATGTACATAATATGTTTTTAATATCTGGCCAATCCGGATATTTGGTAACTATCCGGTATCCGACCGGTTTAAAAAAATGAATATACATGTATAAATGAAATATACATGAAACATATTAAGTAGAAATAACTACAAATTCATCAAAAAATTCTTTCAAACTTTATTTACCCAAAAAAGTTTCTTTACAATTTATTTTTTTTATTTATCAAATCAAATTCTTTAATGCTTCTTATCATCAATTTCATGTTCTTCGTGGTGATGTTTCTTATGATGCTTATTTTCTTGTTTACCATGATGTTTTTTATGAGGTTCATGTTGAGCTTCCCTTTTTAAATGTTCCCCGTGTTTCTTATGACCATGTCTATCACTATGTCCCTTACGTTTTGATCCACCAATTATAAGCGAACCGGGTGTTGTGGTTGTGGATGTAGTGGTCGTTGTGGATGTTGTAGGAAAGTGCTCAATGTAATCATAATCTTCGGTTGTTGAAGGTGACGGAGATGGCGTCGTAGTTGGTGTCGGGGTTGATGTTGGTGTTGCGGGAGGTTCTGGGGTTGTCGAATTAATTACCGAATGAATCCAAACTAAATATGCCGAAACGTCTACGTATAACGTTATGTTATCGTTATCTGGACACTTTTTATATGAAATCAACCCTAAAATGTATTTAGTTGTGGTATTATCTTGAGAAATTAGTGGTCCACCTAAATCTGATCCACAACCGTAAGGTTTCGTTTCTTTTGCACCCCCGGCGCAAAAATTTTTATCAATCAAAGTGGTGTCTTCGCCGATTGCTGCTAAAGATTTATTGCAATAATCGTTTGTGTATATTAAAACTCTAGCTTCGTTGATGTAGCATGTTTTTTGTTGCTGGTCATAATTAATTAGTCCTGCTCCTGTTATAATTCCTTCGGTTGATCTTTGACTTTCTGAGATTGGTGCTGATGGTAAACAAACCGGTTCGAATGTTGTGGCTTCGGATAATTTTATTAAAGCAATGTTATTGGCGCGTTTGGTTACGTCAAAACCGGAGTGTATGTAAATTGTTTGAACTGAAAATGTTTTTTGGGTCGTTTCGTTTGTGTTACATCTGTTGTAAGCTCCTAATGTTACCGTGTAGACACCGGTTATGTTGTGATCGCTGGAAATTTGATTAATGTGTTAATAATTTTGATGAAAATTTAAAAATAATCTTACGGTTTTACTGGAAGGTACTCTTTGAAACAACTTGCAACGGTTAAAGCAAATTGTTCGTTAATCATAGTGCAGGTACATTTTAGAGCGTTATTTTGTTTAATTATCCCTAACCATGGGTATTTGTAATAACCTATATCATATCCTGATATGATCCTGGTTTGGAGATTTTTTTCCAAAGATTTTCCACACGATGAACATTCTGCAACAGGAGTTTTCGCTGCAGATAAAAATGGATAATTTAATCAGTTTTTTTGAACAATTACTTACGTGCGCATTGAAATGACAATGCAACAAGCAAAAGATTAATAAGTATCTTTTTTCCTGCCATTCTAAAAGCCCAGACTAGTATGGTTTCGAATCACCTGGAAAACAGTATTTAAAGGTTGTGTCGTGGGATTCCTAACATTTCTCCACATCGTACGTAACTCGAGAATCTCTGCATATTTTGCGTTTCTACTTCGATGAGTCCTTTTCTATAACAATGTACGTCTTTTTATAATTTACGTTTTACGTTTTCTTTTAAATGGGGCGTCATAAAACTCAATAAGTACAAGAATGAAAAACAACAATCAATTTTCTTTGAATTCAATCATACTTTTAACAAGTTGTGTTTTATAATATAAAGTAATTTCTTTTGTTACGAAATTTTACCTTG
This sequence comes from Onthophagus taurus, assembly GCF_036711975.1. Classification (NCBI taxonomy): domain Eukaryota; kingdom Metazoa; phylum Arthropoda; class Insecta; order Coleoptera; family Scarabaeidae; genus Onthophagus; species Onthophagus taurus. The sequence continues at coordinate 6,046,770 of NC_091968.1, read as the reverse complement.
ATAAGAATCGTTTAATGTTAATGCTTTTAAGATTTTTCAAATTGTTTTTGCTTGGACATTTTTGTTATTTGTGTAGGTTATGGGTTTTGTAAATGTTTTACTTATATACATATAGTCGCTTTTAAAAGATAACAACAAAAGTAATCAGTTTACAATGTTTAATTTTAAATAAAAATAAGCGTTTTAGTACAAAATATTTTTTTGATGTAGAATTTCTTTAAGTGAAGGAATTTGAAGAATAATAAATCAATTTCTTTGCTATTTTCTACTTATTATTTATTTATTAAGAGTTATTTTTTTAATATCGAGCTATTTATTCAATTTTTATTTTTCAAAATTCAATTTTATTTAATTTCTTGTTCATTTTCCTTATTTCAAAGACAGTTTTCGTGCGCATTGACTTTTTCTTATCCGAACGATTTTTCTTATGACTTTCATTTCCTTCTCCTTTTCTGGGCTCCCTTTTCTTCTCCCCATCATCATCTTCATCGTCATCATTTTCATCATTATCTTCACCATCATCGCTTTCATCATCATCGTCACCATCATCATCACCATCGTCTCCTGGTCCTGGAGGATTTTCATCAGTTATAGGAGCGTTAGTTTTCTCATTAATCCAATCTAAATATTTTGAAACATCTGTGTAAATGCCTAAAAGGTCTTTATCGGCACATTTATAACCGAAAGATGTTAAACCTTAAAAAAAAATTGGATAAGACTCAGGAAAAAGACTCCGTTGCATAATTTATTACCTAAAAGTACAAATCTACTTCCTGATTCAAGAACCATTAAAGGACCTCCACTATCACCCTTAAAAAAAGGAACAATAAATTTTAATTTAACAATTTACATACTTGACGTTGTGTGATGGTGAGATAAGCTGGTAAAATGTTATTTGCATCTTTTCGCAAACTTTACATGCCAACGCCAAGTTAGAGCAACATTTAGCATTAATGACGAGCACATATTTGATATGTATTTGATTAGCATTTGAAAGAAATAATTGAAAGGAGTGTCAAAATTTAAAATTATCTTGGATATACTGTTTTAGGAAACAGAGTGAGCCAGAACAGAAAAGTTAAGCCATAACTTCTTAGGTAGAATGGATGGCTGCAGGAGTTTGATTTTCATCGAGCATGATCTAACAGAAGACGTCAAAGTGCCAATTTCCATTGTGGAGGAGTTTTATTTGAAAAATAATTTGATACAAACAATAATTAGGAAGATAATCTTGAATTCCATTTCTACAGTGTGTCCCCGGATGGGTCAAACGACTCTTATAAAAGGGTCATTTTTTGAGGTTTAGCCCTGCTTGGTTAAAGACTAATTTTGAACATATTTTCAAGTTTTAGGAAACAAGTGAGTGTTGACAGTGAAGCAAAAACTCCTTGCGTGTCAGGTAAAGTACCTTCCCTGTTTACACTATGCTAAAATGTTACTAAGAAATTTTATTTAAAATGAGTTATTTGATAAAAGCCACTGTTTATTATTTTCATCAATAGTACTCTATTACGATTTTTTGTTTTGAGATGCAGATTGTTCGGGAGAAATAAACAAACCGTTCTTAAAATGTTCACAAAAAATTAAGTGTTTAATCGCCCACAAAAGAAAACAGTTAATCAGTTTCATCATAATTGTTTTTCTTTTTTCTTATAGTGAACACTTCCTGCTGTAAGAAATCTTTTGATTAAACGCCAACTAGTACTTCTTTTAATTCCAGTATTTGGAAATTTTTCACTAAATAAAGCAATAACCATATTTATCCATTTTCCCCGGTTCCTTAACACTGAATCACGTAAACTTTTCCTCTAATGTTAACATTGTATTTAAAAAATACTTTAAGTTTACTAAATTACAGTTTGACAGATTAACATTGACAAGAAACCAATTTTGTTTTTTCATAGCAGTCTTTGTTTGAAATAAAATTGTTTGATATGGATTTTTACCAAAGTAGGCCGATCATTCCGAAAGTTTGCATATGGCCATAGTTTTTCATTCTGAACAAAACTTCTTAGTAACACTTTCACGTACTGTAAGCAGAAAAGGTACTTTACTTGAAACAAAAAGAGTATTTCTTTCACTGCCAAATCTCACTTGTTTTTTTAAAATTGAAAATATGTTCAAAATTAGTCCTTAACCAAGCAGGACTAAACCGCAAAAAATGACAATTAATATCGAAAAAAATTTACCTTTTATAAGAGTCATTTTACTTATCCGGGGACACACTGTATACTGTTCACAGGGAAATTAAAAAATTGATAATTTTCAAAAATGGCGCTAGGTAAAGTTATTAGATATTTAATAATAATTTAAATTTATAATAATTATATTAATAGATATTTTCAGTAAGACCGTTTGGTTTAAAACTAATAAGCTAGAGGGCGTTATTTGCAGCGCTGACTTAGTTTTGTGATTTTTGAAAAAAAGTTAAATGGAACGGTACTATTTACTTCACAGATTCTTAGTCACCATAAAATTTGCTAAATATTAGTGAAAGCCGCATCTCGATACCGCCATCCGTTCTCGAATTATAAAAGTAAATGTTAAAAATTCGGGTTTCTTTAATCAGATCTAATCACCTTATCGAGAAAAACAAAGCACATAGCCATGGTAACTAGTTGAAAACATTGCGCTTTGACCATAGAATAATTTATATATATTATGTATATAGAAGGACATTTCCCCACTATTTTTTGGTACAAGCGCTCCCTAGGGGATTGTGAGGGAACTAATTAGATTAAAGCGCGAAATTTAAATATAGGTATTTCTATACCGGTTTTACCTTTATTTTGAAGAGGTCAAGTGCATTTTCCAAATAAATAGGAAAAAATATGAAATTAAAGTTTTTCCAAGATAATATTCATAATTTTTAATGTATATTGCTCATTGGCTAAGGCTCGTTACTACCATCTTCTGGTTAAGCTATCTAAGGGATTATTACCACGGTTACGGCTATTTTACGCGCTCTGATTGGCTAGTAGATGGGTTTATCTATAAGATAAATTTAACTAAAAGATGGTAGTAATGGACCTAAGAGCGCCAACTTATCTATCGGATAAACTTATCAAGTGGCTCTAACTTATTTAAATACTTAACTAAAGGATATAAAACACTAAGCCAAAAGAACGTAAGGAAGAAAATTTGCTTATGCAACGGGGTTATCACCAATTATCACACTAAACGACAATACAAAAATGTTACGTTTGCTTTCACCTCTGACCACCTCTGACAATGAGTTTGATGTTACACATAAAGAAGTTTTCTATGGTTACAAGCACTTTGTTTGTGTAGATAATGCAGATTGCTACAAATTCAGTCTACAAGGTCATCCAGTGGATTGTGAGGGTACTAAATCTCGGTCTACATTTTTATCAATTTTTATAGTAGTAAGATTACACACCATGGCTTTGACAACTGTCATAACTTAATTCAAATAGTAATTGTCGCTTACATTTATTTTGTTTTACAATCATGTCTTTTACTAACGTAGAAGCGTATGATATGTTACGTATTTATTTTCAATGTTTGGAAAATGCTGTAATTGCATCACGCGAATATGCAATGCAGTTTCCACAAAGAAGACAAGTTTCTCGAGACGTGTTTTCAAGATTAGCTAGGCGATTACGGGAAAATGGTAATGTGCACCTATTCAGACACCTATAAGAACTCGCAAAACATGCATCGAGGAAAATATTATTAATCTTTTGGCCTACGTACAATTCGACCCCACATTGAGCACAAGAAATATTTCCGACGACCTGGAAATCCCGAAAACAACTCTGCATAAGATTCTTCAAGAGAATAATACGCATCCCTACCATATTATTTTACATCAGGCCTTAAGAGAAGCCGATTATGATAACAGACTTAATTATTGTCATTGGCTGTTAAGTATGATTCGTGAAAATGAAAATTTTTTATCAGAAATACTATGGACGGATGAAGCATCTTTCAATAGCGCAGGTGGTGTAAATTTGCATAACTATAATTTGCATAAATATTGTTCGGAGCAAAATCCACATTGGACGCGGCAGATAGAGCATGAAAATCGCTGGAGTTTGAATGTATGGTGCGGAATCGTGGAAGGAAAACTTATAGGCCCACATTTTTTTGACGCAACACTTAACGGAGAACGATGTTCCTTTCTTAATTCTTAACAAGTTTTATTTGAAAAATATTTTGATATCAACAATAATTAGGAAGATAATCTTGAATTCAATTTCTATACTGTTCACAGGGAAATTAAAAAATTGATAATTTTAAAAAATAGTGCCAACAAAAGTTGTTCTTTTTCTAATTCTTAACAAGTTTTATTTGAAAAATATTTTGATACAAACAATAAATAGGAACATAATCTTGAATTCCGTTTCTAACAGGGAAATTATAAAATTGATAATTTTAAAAAATAGTGCCAACAAAATTTGTTCCTTGTTTAATTCTTAACAAGTCTTATTTGAAAAATATTTTGATACAAACAATAATTAGGAAGATAATTTTAAATTCCATTTCTGTACTGTTCACAGGTAAAAATATTTTGATACAAACAATAATTATTACTATTTTTTTTTTATATATAAAATAATCTTAAATTGCAAATGTTGTGATAAAAGTAATTATACTCTCGAATGCAGAATAAAATAAGCTTTCGAATCATTTATTATATTTTATCTACGACTGCTTGGATAAGTCATCATTACCGCACTCATTTGAGGTGATTTGAGTTACGTAATGAAGTTCATTACAGCACTGGTTTCATTACGTAACGCATTTTTAGCCTAATCAGAACAGAGTTAATTTATTGAAACGAGCAACAATACAAAAGAAAAAGTGCTATCTACTTACAGAGAAACAATACTATTTATTATAAACATTAATTGTTATGTTTTTACATTTCAAAACACTTATTCCAGATGAGTAAACATGTTGTTGAAACTGACAATTTAAAATTGTCAACAATCATTTCAAAATATTTTTATAAATGTCAAATAGACTTTTTTTAAAGAAATTGATTTTTTAGTAATTTTTAGCAGTCGTAGATAAAATGCTGTATATCACACGTGGGCTAGAGCATAATTACAGTACTCGTGTGATTACAGGTTATATATACAAGTTTTGAACGAGTTAAGAAAAAAGTTTGAAAATTTGGGGATCAATAAAGAGTCATAAAAACTACATTCTTAGATAGTTTAGAACTTCCATGCAATGTGGAGTTTTTTTAGGTGATGACCACCCTTACATTTTTAAATAGCAACCCCTGTCGAGTTTTACCTTATTTTAAAGGTAATTAAAAGAGAAACACAACCCCATAAGCCAAAACCCGATATCTTAATTCTTTCAAGAATTATGACGGGTTGACTACCAAATTGGAAAATAAAATGTTTTTTTGCACGTTTATTACGTTTATTATAACAAATGTTCAAATTGTCGACCTTCTTCGGTCTCGCAATGACCCAAACGCTCATAAATGGAATTTTGAACCATCAGGAGTATATCCCTAGTGATAGTGGTGGTTCCCTAGTGATTGGAGTGACAAAAATCCATGTTTAATAAGAGGAGATCATACTCAGAGATTACAGAAAATTAATGTATGGGCTCGTATTATGGGAGAGAATGTAATTGGTCCATTTTTTATTAATGAAAATTTGGACGGAGACAGATATCTGCAACTGTTAGAAAATCAAGTGGTTCCAAGTGTATGTGCCGTATGCTCTAATGGTATTGACAATAAGTGGTTCCAACAAGATGGTACTCCTCCACATTTTAGTCGGGTAGTCCGAGACTTTTTAAGCGGCACGTTTCCAAACCGTTCCTTCTGATCTACTAACATCACTCGATTTATTCTGTTGGGGGTTTTTGAAAAGTAGAGTTTATGCAACAAAACCAGAATAAATAAATGATTTGGAAAATCTCATATTTGAAGAAACCACCAATATCACTACGGATATGTTCCTGATGGTTTATGAGCGTTTGGGTCATTGTAAGACCGAAGAAGGTCGACAATTTGAACATTTGTTATAAAAATCGTAATAAACGTGCAAAAAAACATGAAAACACCTTTTTTCTCATTTTAATAATAATATATTTTTTATTGTCGTAATAAACCATTACTACAAAACGTCATTGAATACATATGAAACAAAATAAAATATCAATAATACAAATATACATTTCATGACAATTACACACTACACATTACGCATTAAAATTGTGAGACTGAACTGTCGTGAGATAGTCCTCGCACGAATAGAAAACGTTCTCCATCAAATATTCTTTTATTTTCCTTTTAAACCGTTGCCTAGACAGCGCAGTCAGCTGCGGTGGTAGTTCGTTGTAGAGTTTTGGACCCCAGTAACCCACATACTTTTGCGTTGATGCAATTCTGTGGTACGGTACCTGGTATTGGTGTCGTGATCTTGTCAGATAGCTATGGGTACCACCATTGGAGGGAAAACTGTCTCTGTTATCATGAACATGCAGCAATGCCGTAAGTATATATATGCTTGGTAAGGTAAGTATATTCTCATATTTAAAGTAGTTCTTATAACTTTCGTCTGTTCGCAGCCCACACAGCACTGCCCCAGAAAAGAACACCATACGACGCCACCGAGTGAAATGATGCAAAGTATGACAACCTGGCTGCCTGGTGGCTACTTGTTTTAGTCTTCGTATTGTAAAGATAGCAGAAGTCAGCCTAGTCCTCAGATGCTTCAAGTGCACTTCCCACATCATTCCGCTGTCTAGATGCATACCCAGAAATTTTACTGTTGTAGATTCCCTCCCACGTCGAGTGGTCTCCAACACTATATGTTCTGCTTTTTCACTGTTCAGTTTGAGCAGATTATTGCTGAACCATTCTTGAGTGGACAATATTGCTTCTTGTGATTTAGCCATCAAGTTATCCTTTGTAGTGTCTTTTAATACGATGGATGTATCGTCAGCATATAAATATGTCTCTTCAATAATGTTGCAAGGCAGATCATTAATATATATAATAAACAGGAGAGGTCCAAGAACATACCCCTGAGGAACACCATGTTTGATTTTTACACTAGACGATCTATTACCATTATACTCAACATATTGCTGTCCGTCCATCAAACAAGATCTTATTAAATTTAGTTGTAGACCTCTAATACCATAAAACTGAAGTTTACTCAGGAAAATGGAGTGGCTGATGGTATCGAATGCCTTGCTGAGGTCCAGCAGGTCGATCTGAACCACATTTTGCTCATCGTGTGCTTTCGTTATAAAGGCAATTACTTCACTGACTGGTCGCAAAATATTTATTGGTCTTAAAGTATTCCACCAACCTTCTTGCTATTAATCTTTCAAATATCTTGGAGATAACGGGCAAAATTGATATAGGTCTATAATTGTTTTAGTCCTTTTTATCACCCTTCTTATATAATGGCAGGACACTCGCTGTCTTGAACTCTGAAGGAAAAATTCCATCGCTGACACATTTATTGAGATAATATTAAGATTGACCGCACACTGTTCTATTACTGACTATATTATATTGTTTGTTAAGCCATATGTGTCAGCTGTGTCGCTGTTCTTAATTTGACCAACTGTTGTTATTATTTCTGTTGTTGTTATTGGTCTGAAGAAAAAAGAATTTACATTTGTCACATTTAAGTTTTTGAGGTAGCGATCAAGTGAGTTAGTTGACCATTCACGTTTCAATTTGAAGATTGGTGACATTTGTAAACACATTGTTAATACAGGTAGCACAGGATGCACTATTTTTTTACCTATATTTGGTAGTTAACCCCTCATAATTCTTGACAGAATTAAGATATAGGGTTTTGGGTTATGGGGCTGTGTTTCTTTTTCCATTACCTTTAAAATAAGGTAAAACTCGATAGGGATTGCTATTTAATAATGTAGGGGTGGTCATCCCCTAAAAAACTCCACTTTGCACGGAAGTTCTAAACTATCTAAGAATGTAGTTTTTATGACTCTTCAAATTTTCAAATATTTTTCTTTACTCGTTCAAAACTTATAACTCCGTCCCGGGAGTTTTGGGAAACCCTGTATATTATTTGGCATTAAGAACATATTAAGTGCATGTTAGTTATAATGCAAGATAGAAATAAAATTATAAAACATTTCTTTTTACCTGACAAGCATCAACACCTCCTTCTAAATAACCAGCACAAAAAGCATTTACAAAATTCTCAACTTCAGGATCAGCTTTATGCAACATCTTTTTGCAATCTTTATCAGAATAAATTCGAATCCTTGCCTCCCTCATAACACAAGAGACTTTGATATCATGAAACTTTAAAACACCATATCCAGCTATGATGGCTTCTTTCGGTCTACTTTTACTTCCATAAGCTTAACATATATATAAATTTAAGTAATTAATTTATTAATGAATTAATTTTATTGTTACGTTTGCTAGGAAGACAAGCTGGTTCGAATTTAACATTTTCCTTCAAAACGATTAAGGCTATATCAAAATAGGGATCTTCTTTCGCGTATCTTTCGTGGATGTAAACTTTTCGGGCCCGATATGTTTTTAATTCGTGTTCATGGGTGTTACAAATATTGTATGTTCCCATTTTTAAATCGTATTCATTTTCAATTCCTTTCCTTAAAATTCAAAGTGGTTTCAAGAAAAACTTAACTCAAATAAATTTCTATGAATTGATAAAACATAAAAAAGTAAATAACTTACGAGTTTTGTACATATTGCTGATAACAATGTGCAGCAGTAACAATACTTTTTTTTGTAACTAAGGTAGCTCCACAATAAGGCATGCCATATTTATACAACGCAACAAACCATGGATATTTATAATACCCAACATCGTAACCACCAACTATTTTTCCTGAAACCATGCCAATGGGATGGCCGCATTGGTTATTATCTTTTTGATTTTTTATAAATTTCCCGTTGCGATGATGAACCATTTCGGTTTGATTCGGAAAAATAATTATGGTTACGATTAAAATGTTGAAAAATGAGTCAAAGGAAAATTGTTTAGACATGACCAACACGTTTATAACTTTCGAGTTTTACTGAAAAGTAAAACTTAAGCGAAGTTATTCCAGTTGGTCGTGACACGTGGCATTGGAATAATCATTATTTTATTTTTTCATGTTATTTTTTAGAATAAAGTGCGGTCGTAGAAATTTCTTAAATAACTAAAGCACCAAGCCTTCAACGTCAATTTCTTATATTTTCGTAAACATTGTATTATTTAAAATTGTTTAATATGTGCGTTGTTATCAGTCGTCTAAAATTTTTCGTCATTAGTCATGAAGGGACATGGATAATTTTCGAAAAATTTTGTATTCATTAGAATTGGAATTAATTTTTTATATTTCCTAGAAAACCGTATTCAAGAAAATATTGTTTTCCAACTAATAAAAATTAAAAACTAACTATTTTTAACATAAATCGAAAGATGTTAAAAATTCAAGATTTTCAAAAAATCGCATTAACCTTATTTTTAGGAGTTATGAAACGATTTATACTTCAAATTGAAGCTGAAATCTTCCTCTTCAAGACCGCGTATAAACTTAATTACTTTTGGTTATAAAAATCTTGAGATAAAAGTTAAAAAGTGAAGAAACAATTTTTAACTTAACCTAAAACGAATAAAAATTCAAGATCTTCAAAAAATCGTATTGTCCTTATTTTTAGGAATTATGAAACGATTTATACTTCAAATTGAAGCTGAAATCTTCCTCTTCAAGACCGCGTATAAACTTAATTACTTTTGGTTATAAAAATCTTGAGATAAAAGTTAAAAAGTGAAGAAACAATTTTCAACTTAACCTAAAATGAATAAGAATTAAGGATTTTCAAAAAAACGTCTTGATCTTATTTTTAGAAATTATGAAACGATTTATACTTCAAACTGAAGCTGAAACCTTCCTCTTCAAGACCGTGTATAATCTTTAATACTGTTCATTATGGAAATCTGGAGATAAATGTGAAAAAGTGAAGTAACAATTTTTAACTTAACCTAAAACGAATAAAAATTCAAGATTTTCAAAAAATCGTATTGTCCTTATTTTTAGGAATTATGAAACGATTTATACTTCAAATTGAAGCTGAAATCTTCCTCTTCAAGACCGTGTATAAACTTAATTTCTTTTGTAATAAAAATCTTGAGATAAAAGTTAAAAAGTGGAGAAACAATTTTTAACTTAACCTAAAACGAGTAAAAATTCAATATTTTCAAAAAATCGTATTGTCCTTATTTTTCGGAGTTATGAAACAATTTATACTTCAAATTGAAGCTGAAACCTTCCTCTTCAAGACCATATATAAACTTTAATACTTTTCATTATAGAAATCTTGAGATAAAAGTTAAAAAGTGAAGTCACAGTTTTCAACTAAACCTAAAAGGAATAAAAATTCAGGATTTTCAGAAAATCGTCTTAATCTTATTTTTAGAAATTATGAAACGATTTATACTTCAAATTGAAGCTGAAATCTTCCTCTTCAAGATCGTGTATAAACTTAATTACTTTTGGTTATAAAAATCTTGAGATAAAAATTAAAAAGTGAAGTAACAATTTTCAACTTAACCTAAAATGAATAAGAATTAAGGATTTTCAAAAAAACGTCTTGACGTTATTTTTAAGAGTTATGAAACGATTTATACTTCAAATTGAAGCTGAAATCTTCCTCTTCAAGATCGTGTATAAACCTAATTACTTTTGGTTATAAAAATCTTGAGATAAAAATTAAAAAGTGAAGTAACAATTTTTAACTTAACCTAAAACTAGTAAAAAATTCAAGATTTTTAAAAAATCGTGTTGTCCTTATTTTTAAGAGTTATGAAACGATTTATACATTAAATGGAAGCTGAAACCCTTCTCTTCAAGACGGCATATAAAGTTAAATACTTTTAATTATAAATTTCTAGAGATAAAAATTAAAAAGTGAAGTAAGAATTTTTTATTTAACCTAAAATGAATAAGATTTCAAAAAATCGTATCTTCTTTATTTTTAAGAATTATGAAACGATTTATACTTCAAATTGAAGCTGAAACCTTCCTTTTCACGACCGTATATAAACTTAAATTTTTTTGATCATAAATATATTGATATAAAAATTATAAAGTGAAGTAACAATTTTTAACTTAACCTAAAATGAATAAAAATTCAAGATTTTCAAAAAATCGTATCTTCTTTATTTTTAGGGGTTATAAAACGATTTATACTTTAAACTGAAGCTGAAACCTTCCTCTTTAAGACGGTACATAACTTAATTGTTTTTGGTTATAAACATCTTGAGTTGAAAGTTAAAAAGTGAAGAAACAATTTTTAACTTAATCTAAAACGTATAAAAATTCAAGATTTTTAAAAAATCGTCTTCTCCTTATTTTTAGGAATTATAATTAGGTGAATAAAAAACTTTGTTTTTGAGATGGATAAATTTTGTTTTCGGCTCAACCGCTTTCAACTGTTTTTAGTCATCTTCAGGAGCTTTAGCCACGTCAATTTTACTTTTAATTTTCATAATCTGGATTCATCTTATTTATAATCGTTTTCTTAAATTCTCTGTTGTTAATTATTGTCAAAAATGTTTCTAATTTTGTGTTGTACCTTCCTTTTATGTTATTCACAACAGCGGTTATTTTATTTTTGAAATAAAAATAAAATTTTTAAATAATAAATAATAATAATAAATAGCTTTTAAACAATTTTTTTAAATTATTTAAATTATTCTAACAAGATAGGAAGTAATAATATTAATGATTTTTGGTTATAACAATCTTGAGATAAAAGTTAAAATGTGAAGTAAAAATTTAACTCCACCTAAAACATAGAAATTTAAGATTTTCAAAAAATCGTATTGTCCTTATTTTTAGGAGTTATGAAACGATTTATACTTTATATTGAAGCTAAAACCTTCCTCTTCACGGCCGTATATATACGTGATTGTTTTTGATTATAAAAATCTTGAGGTAAAAGTTAAAAAGTCAAGAAACAAGTTTTAACTTAACCTAAAACGAATAAACATTCAAGATTTTCAAAAAATCGTATTGTCCTTATTTTTAGGAATTATGAAACGACTTATACTTCAAATTGAAGCTGATGCCTTCCTCTTCAAGACCGTATATAAACTTAAATATTTTTAATTATGAAAATCTTGAGATAAAAATTAAAATGTAAAGTAACAATTTTTGACTTAACCTAAAACGAATAAAAATTCAATATTTTCAAAAAATCGTATTGTCCTTATTTTTAGGAGTTATGAAACAATTTATACTTCAAATTGAAGCTGAAACCTTCCTCTTCAAGACCATATATAAACTTTAATACTTTTCATTATAGAAATTTTGAGATAAAAGTTAAAAAGTGAAGTCACAATTTTCAACAAAACCTAAAAGGAATAATAAACATTCAGGATTTTCAGAAAATTTTTTTGATCTTATTTTTAGAAATTATGAAACGATTTATACTTCAAATTGAAGCTGAAATCTTCCTCTTCAAGACCGTGTATAAACTTAATTACTTTTTGTTATAAAAATCTTGAGATAAAAATTAAAAAGTGAAGTAACAATTTTTAATATAACCTAAAACGAATAAAAATTCAAGATTTTCACAAAATCGTATTGTCTTTATTTTTTTAAGTTATGGAACGATTTATACTTCGAATTGAAGCTGAAACCATACTCTTCAAGACCGTGTATAAAGTTAATTGTTTTTGATTATCGAAATTTTAAGATTAAAGTTAAAATGTGAAGTAACAATTTTTAACTTAACCTAAAACGAATAAAAATTCAAGATTTCAAAAAATCGTGTTGTCCTTATTTTTAGGAATTATGAAACGATTTATACTTCAAATTGAAGCTGATGCCTTCCTCTTCAAGACCGTATATAAACTTAAATATTTTTAATTATGAAAATCTTGAGATAAAAATTAAAATGTAAAGTAACAGTTTTTGACTTAACCTAAAACGAATAAAAATTCAATATTTTCAAAAAATCGTATTGTCCTTATTTTTAGGAGTTATGAAACAATTTATACTTCAAATTGAAGCTGAAACCTTCCTCTTCAAGACCATATATAAACTTTAATACTTTTCATTATAGAAATCTTGAGATAAAAGTTAAAAAGTGAAGTCACAGTTTTCAACTAAACCTAAAAGGAATAAAAATTCAGGATTTTCAGAAAATCGTCTTGATCTTATTTTTAGAAATTATGATACGATTTATACTTCAAATTGAAGCTGAAATCTTCTTCTTCAAGATCGTGTATAAACTTAATTACTTTTGGTTATAAAAATCTTGAGATAAAAATTAAAAAGTGAAGTAACAATTTTCAACTTAACCTAAAATGAATAAGAATTAAGGATTTTCAAAAAAACGTCTTGACCTTATTTTTAAGAGTTATGAAACGATTTATACTTCAAATTGAAGCTGAAACCTTCCTCTTCAAGACCGTGTATAAATTTTATTGTATTTGGTGATAAAAATCTTGAGATAACAATGAAAAAGTGAAGTAACAATTTTTAACTTAACCTAAACTGAATAAAAATTTAAGATCTTCAAAAAATCGTATTGTCCTTATTTTTAGGAATTATGAAACGATTTATACTTCAAATTGAAGCTGAAACCTTCCTCTTCAAGATCGTATATAAACTTAATTGTTTTTGGTTATAAAAATCTTGAGATAAAAATTAAAAAGTGAAGTAACAATTTTTAACTTAACCTAAACTGAATAAAAATTCAAGATTTTCAAAAAATCGTATTGCCCCTCTTTTTAGGAGTTATGAAACGATTTATACTTAAAATTGAAGCTGAAACCATCATCTTCAAGGCCACATATAAACTTAATTATTTTTGCTTATAAAAATCTTGAGATAAAATTTAAAATGCAAAGTTAGAATAAGAAATTCGTTGTCAAGATTACTGAAAATCCCTCTGGAGGCTGAAATATCTCCTCGATTACTCTGTACCGAAGCTTTTTGGAAATCGAAATGTGATTTCTACATTTCATTATCCATAAATCGTTGTTAATGCAAATTAATCACAAATTTTCTTATTTTGAAATCTAATTAATTAATTTTTTGTCTTTTCCTTTTATCTTTTTTTAATCAAATAATTTTGAGTTCTATTTAAAGCTCAGCTTGTAAAGAGTAGAGTAGAATTGGCCCCCATAGTTCTCCCCCACACACGTGTGGATGAGAACGCAAGCGTAGGGAAGCCCAGAAAAGTATCCACTTTGGACATAGTACAGTTTGAAAAATACGGTCGAGTTAACGCTTTCAGTTCACCACCACCAACTCTTGTGTTACAAAAAGAACAGAAATAAACTTTATTTAAAAAAGTCTATTGTGAATTTTTGAAGTGAAAATTGATTTCTTGGTGTGATTTTATAAGATTAAAAAGTTTTGAAAAATGTATGGTATGCTTTTGGAGAGTGTCCAACATTTCTTGCAAGTAAGTTTTTTTGTTGCAACAAATTCTTATTGATTATAAAACTAAGTCTTTCAAATTGGAATTTGGGGAACGACAAAATCCTCAATTAATTACTATAAAGACTTCATAACCCCTCGAGATATTCTTGTTCGTGTCGAGTAACGTTTCTTATTCCATTTTCATCCTATTTTCAATGGAATGTAATTACTTAAGATATCATCGATTCTATTCAACACAATTACTTACCTTCGTTTTACATTTAATTATAATTTCTAATCACGTATATAAAGAACAATTTTGATTCATTATAACAATATGTAATAACAATAATTCTTCACAACAATAATAAGTGTTGCCTTTAAAAGGGTTACCATCAATAAAATTTAATCAGTCATAAAGCCATTTAAAAACAAATTGTTTTTGCTCTTTTAAGTAACATTGTTTCAATAAATTTTAGTGTCAAGCTAAAAAAATTAATCTTTTAGGCTGAATATGGCGAAGATATGTGGAAAGAAGTTATCGAAATGGCCGGTTGTAAATTCACGGTTTTTAACACCCATCAAGTTTACCCAGATGAAATTATGTCATCGATAGCAAAAGCTTGCGAAAGTGTAACTTGTCAATCGTACGATAATTTTATGAATTTTTTTGGGCGATGTTTCGTTCGTTATTTTAGCCATTTTGGGTTGGTAAAATCTAAATTAAATGTAAAAGAATAATGAAATAATTTCTTTTAGTTACGATGAAACAATAAAAGCAACCGGAAGATATTTCACCGAATTCTTAGAAAGCGTCGATAACATTCACATTCGATTCAGATTATCTTACCCAAAAATGAAAAGTCCTTCAATGTGTGTTACCCACGTCGATGAAAAAGGTTGCGTTTTAATTTATAGGAGCTCTCGACAAGGATATATTCAATACCTCGTTGGTCAGCTTCAAGAAATCTCAAGAACCGTTTTTAATTTAGATTTAGAGGTCAAAATATTGGATGTGCAATTAAATGAGAAGGGGCATGGTGTTAATGTTAAATTCCGATTGAATTTTGACAATAAATCTTATGCAAGTTTTATTTATTAATATACCTAATAACTTTGAAGATTAATTGTTTTTAGATGGAATGGAATCAAAAACGGTTGGCTCGAATCGAATCACAATTTTCCCCAGTATCATGTGATTTACTCTTAAAATTATTCCCTTTTGGAATAATGATTGACCCCAATTTAAACATTGCAGCAGTGGGGCAAAAGTTAATTGATGTTTCCACCGGAAATAAATCAATGTTGGGTAATCAAGTTTCAAAACATTTTCGATTTAGGAGACCAAAAGGAATTGATTTTTCGTGGACAAATGTATTTTTTTTAATAATTTTTTTATATAAACATTAATTCATATTTCTTTAGGCGCTACAACTTCAATCTGTAATGTTTGAATTAGAATTTTTAAGAGCGAGTACCGTGGTTATTGAGGATACTTTAAAGCCGGCTGAA
The DNA here is from genome assembly GCF_036711975.1 of Onthophagus taurus. Lineage (NCBI taxonomy): Eukaryota > Metazoa > Arthropoda > Insecta > Coleoptera > Scarabaeidae > Onthophagus > Onthophagus taurus. The sequence goes on along the minus strand of NC_091968.1, from coordinate 6,030,882 downwards.
GAAACGGTTGTTTTAAAAAAAGATCGCCCAATTTCACCGTATCAACTGAGAAAAGATAGCAATTTGGGGTTGAAAAACATCTTGTTACGGGGACAAATGAGATATATTCAAGAGATTAATTTGATTATCTTCTTGTGTAGCCCGCTGTAAGAAATTTTATCTTTTATTTTGATAATAATTTAATCTAATCTAAACATATATAATGCATTAATTATGTTAATGGTGTGTTTGTGCTACATAATGTGTGCTAAGTTAATTAAAAAATGGATAAAAATTGATGATTTATAGGAATTGAGACTCTTCAAGGTCGTGTATGAATTTAAATGCTTTTGATTATAAAAATCTTGAGATAAAGAATAAAAAGTTATAAAACGATTTATACTTCAAACTGAAGCTGAAACCTTCCTCTTCAAGACCGTGTATAAACTTAATTGTTTTTGGTTATAAAAATTTTGAGATAAAAGTTAAAAAGTGAAGTAACAATTTTTAACTTAATCTAAATCGAATAAAAATTCTAGATTTTCAAAAAATCGTATTATCCTTATCTTTTGGAGTTATGAAACGATTCATACTTCAAATTGAAGCTGAAGCCTTGCTCTTCAAGACCGTATATTAACTTAATTGTTTTTGGTTATAAAAATTTTGAGATAATAGTTAAAAAGTGAAGTCACAATTTTTAACTTATCCTAAAACGAATAAAAATTCAAGACTTTCAAAAAATCGTATTGTCCTTATTTTTAGGAGTTATGAAACGATTTATACTTCAAGTTGAAGCTGAAGCCTTGCTCTTCAAGACCGTATATTAACTTAATTGTTTTTGGTTATAAAAATTTTGAGATAAAAGTTAAAAAGTGAAGTAACAATTTTTAACTTAACCTAAATCGAATAAAATTTCTAGATTTTCAAAAAATCGTATTATTCTTATCTTTTGGAATTATGAAACGATTCATACTTCAAATTGAAGCTGAAACCTTCCTCTTCATGGCCGTGTATAAACTTTAATACTTTTATTATAAAAATCTTGAGATAATAGTTAAAAAGTGAAGTAACAATTTTTAACTTAACCTAAAACGAATAAAAATTCAAGATTTTCAAAAAATCGTATTGTCCTTACTTTTTGGAATTATGAAACGATTTATACTTCAAATTGAAGCTGAAACCTTCCTCTTCATGATCGTGTATAAACTTTAATACTTTTCATTATAAAAGTCTTGAGATAATATTTAAAAAGTGAAGTCACAATTTTTAAGTTATCCTAAAACGAATAAAAATTCAAGATTTTCAAAAAATCATATTGTCCTTATTTTTAGGAGTTATGAAACGATTTATACATCAAATTGAAGCTAAAACCTTTCTCTTCAAGACCGTATATAAGCTTAAATACTTTTTATTATAAAAATCTTGAAATTAGAATTAAAAAGTGAAGTAACAATTTTTAACTTAACCTAAAACGAATAAAAATTCAAGATTTTTAAAAAATCGTATTGTCCTTATTTTTAGGAGTGATGAAACGATTTATACTCCAAATTGAAGCTGAATCCTTCCTCTTCATGACCGTGTATAAACTTTAATACTTTTCATTATAAAAATCCTGAGATAATAGTTAAAAAGTGAAGTCACAATTTTTAACTTATCCTAAAACGAATAAAAATTCAAGATTTTCAAAAAATCGTATTGTCGTTATTTTTAGGAGTTATGAAACGATTTACACTTTAAATTGAAGCCGAAACCTTCCTCTTTATGACCGTGTATAAACTATAATACTTTTCATTATAAAAATCTTGAGATAAAAGTTAAAAGGTGAAGTCACAATTTTTAACTTATACTAAATCGAATAAAAATTCAGCATTTTCAATAAATCATATTGTCCTTACTTTTAGGTGATATCAAACGATTTATACAACAAATTGAAGCTGAAACCTTCCTCTTCAAGACCGTATATAATTTTAAATACTTTTGATTATAAAAATCTTGAGATAAAAATTAAAAAGTGAAATAACAATTTTTAACTTAACCTAATATGAATAAAAATTCAAGATTTTCAAAAAATTGTATTGTCCTTATTTTCAGGAATTATGAAACGATTTATGCTTGAAATTGAAGCTGAAAGCTTCCTCATCAAGACCGTCTATAAACTTAATTGCTTTTGGTTATAAAAATCTTGAGATAAAACTTAAAAAGTAAAATAAGAATTTATAACATAACCTAAAACGAATGAAAATTCAAAAATTTTTAAAAATCGTGTTGTCCTTATTTTTAGGAGTTATGAAACGATTTATACTTCAAATTGAAGCTGAAACTTTCCTCTTCATGACCGTATATAAATTTAATTTTGAATATAGAAATAAAACGCAAATGTGACCTTTACGCTTGCATAAGATTTAATTTATATCAGTACCATAGGTTTCGAAGTTTTCACTTCATCATCAGCTGAAAACTATACAGAGGGGGTAACAATTATTAAATTATGTAATAGATATAAAAAATATGTAAAAATATGAAAATATAGAAAATATAAAAAAAACAAAAAACATATAAAAATACAAAAAAAAATATAACGAAATACTCTCTGTCAGAAAGTGAAGCCTACAGATTGCAACATTAAAGAAGGTTTGAAATGTTGAAAACTTAAATTTTGAAATAAATTCTGAATATAAAATTCAGAATTTTTTTCACAACTTCTTTGAACAACTTCAACTCTTCCGTAAACCTATCTTTTCATATTTGAATAATTTCAACTGAAAAATTTAATTTTTTGCGTGTTTTTCCGGTTTTATTATGTTCAATATTTTTTTGGTCTAGTTTCCAGTCTCTTCTTCTCGTTCCGCTGAGATGGTCACCTTTAATCGTTAATAGGTCATTTGCTGTAATTTTCAAATTTTCATATGTAACCATCAGATAGTAAGTTTATTCTATATTTGATTGATTGTTTTCTAACTTGTTTTTACATTAATTTTTAGATCCCTTTGTAATATTGTCATAACGCACCACGTTTTTATTACTTCGTCCATTTTAAATTTTAATAACGACGCAATTTTATATTCAGAATTTCTTTCAAAATTTAAATGTTCAACCTTCCTTCTTAAATTCTTTAATATTACAATCTGTAGGCTTCACTTTCTGACTGATTTCGTTATATTTTCTATATTTGTTTATATTTTTTTTATATTTTAATATATTTTTTGTTTTTTTTTAATAGTTACGCTCTCTGTATAGTTTTCAGCTGATGATGGAGTGAAAACTTCGAAACCGGTACTGATATAAATTAAATCTTATGCAAGTGTAAAGGTCACATCTGTGTTATATTTCTATATTCAAAATTTCATTTAATTGCAACACATAATAAATTTAATTGTTTTTGATTATAAAAATCTTGAGATAAAAGTTAAAAAATAAGTAACAATATATAAAGTAGCAATTTTTAACTTAACCTAAAATGTTATGAATATTTTTAGGTGTAATGAAATGACTTATACTTCAAATTGAAGCTGAAACCTTCCTCTTCAAGACCGTATATAAACTTAATAGTTTTTGGTTATAAAAATCTTGAGATAAAAGTTAAAATGTGCGGTAATAATTTATAACTTAACCTAAAACGAATAAAAATTCACGATTTTCAAAAAATCGTATCGTCCTTATTTTTAGGAGTTATAGAACGATTTATATTTCAAATTGAAGCTGAAATCTTTCTCTTCAAGGCCGTGGTCAAACGTAATTGCTTTTAATTATAAAAATTTTGAGATAAAAATTAATAAGTGAAGTAACAATTTTTAACTAAACCTAAAAGGAATGAAAATTCAGGATTTTCAAAAAATCGTCTTGACCTTATTTTTAGGAATTATGAAACGATATATACATTAAAATGAAGCTGAAGCCTTCCTTTATAAGACTGTGTATAAACTTAAATACTTTTGATTATAAAAATCTTGAGATAAAAGTTAAAAGGTATAGTCACAATTTTTAACTTATTCTAATACGAATAAAAATTTAAAATTTTCAAAAAATCGTATTGTCTTTATTTTTAGGAGTTATGAAACGATTTATACTTCAAATTGAAGCTGAAACCTTCCTCTTCACGACCGTATATAAACTTAATAGTTTTTGGTTATGAAAATCTTGAGATAAAAGTTAAAATGTGCGGTAATAATTTATAACTTAACCTAAAACGAATAAAAATTCACGATTTTCAAAAAATCGTATCGTCCTTATTTTTAGGAGTTATAGAACGATTTATATTTCAAATTGAAGCTGAAATCTTTCTCTTCAAGACCGTGGTCAAACTCAATAAAAATTAATAAGTGAAGCAACAATTTTTAACTAATCCTAAAAGGAATGAATATTCAGGATTTTCAAAAAATCGTCTTGATCTTATTTTTAGCAATTATGAAACGATTTATACATTAAAATGAAGCCGAAGCCTTCCTTTATAAGACTGTCTATAAACTTAAATACTTTTGATTATAAAAATCTTGAGATAAAAGTTAAAAGGTGAAGTCACAATTTTTAAATTATTCTAATACGAATAAAAATTCAGGATTTTCAAAAAATCGTATTCTCGTTATTTTTAGGAGTTATGAAACGATTTATACTTCAAATTGAAGCTAAAACCTTCCTCTTCAAGACCGTATATAAACTTAATTATTTTTGATTATAGAAATCTTGAGATAAAAGTTAAAAAGTGTAATAACAATTTATAACTTATCCTAAAACGAATAAAAATTCTAGATTTTCACAAAATCGTTTTCACCTTATTTTTAAGAGTTATGAAACGATTTATACATTAAAATGAAGCTACAACCTTCCTACATAAGCTTAAATGTATTGGATTATATCAACTTTGAGTTAAAAATAAAATTAACCTCGTATACTATAATATCGTATAATTTAAGTTTTTTAATTTTTTTTTGTCCAGTATATGCGATATGGAAGAACTTCCCGAACTCGGTTTATACTTAACCGACTTAAACCCACACGGAATGAGCCGAGAAATGGTTATGGCAGGATGGCAACACAACTCCAAATTAGAATTAATGTTCGATAAAGCGGAACAACGCGCTTTAGAACTCGAAGCAAACTACGAACTTTTAGACGAATGGAAATGTAAAGGGGACGAACTTTTATACTCCATGATCCCGAAAACCGTCGCCGATCGTCTTCGACACGGCGCCTCATCTTTAAGCACTTGCGAATCCTTCGATGCCGTCACAATTATGTTTTGCGAACTTGTCGGATTTAGTTCCGAAACGGTTCAAGATGCGATGGATGTCGTTTCATCGATGAACGCGGTGTTTTCATGTTTTGACGCTTTGATGGATAAATTTCATGTGTATAAAGTCGAAACGGTTGGGCAAATTTATATGGCGGTCTCTGGGGCTCCAGAAAAAACCAAAGAACACGCTAAGAACGTTTGCGATTTTTCCTTGAGTTTGATTAAGAACGTTAAAGAATTGTTGATGCCAAGCGGGGGTGGTGTCGAGGTTAAAATTGGTAAAACAATTAAAATTAAGATTAATTTAAGTTGAAACAAATGTTTTAGGGATTCATTCAGGACCAAGCGTTGCCGGAGTTGTTGGTATAAAAGTACCTAGATATTGCTTTTTTGGTGATACGGTTAATACAGCTTCAAGAATGCAATCTTCGAGTGTTGTAATTTAAATTTTTATTTTTTTAAAAGGATTAATTCAAATAAATCTTGTTACGTTTTAGCCTGGGATGGTTCACATTTCTCTTGGAACGAAAATATTACTCCCAGAGGACGACTACGTGATTCAAAGTCGAGGGCTAATCATGTTAAAGGTAAATCAACTCCATTTTTATCCCCTTTAAAAGCTTTTTTTAATTTTTTATGAAATTAATAACTTTATTACGATTATTTTTTTATAGGGAAAAGGAGACGTGGAAACTTTTTTTATCTTCGAAAAGGAAGAAAAAAATTAAATCGTTTTCAAAATAATTTTATATTTATTCATGAATACAAAAATAATAAGATGTATTTTGCACCATTAGATTTTATAAGATAGTACAAACCACACAAACGCATTTTCCGTCTTTTTTATCATCATCTGGGCTGGCGTTAATCCCCAAATGTTGAATCGAAGTTGTTGATTCGGTGTAAGGAGGTGGAGATGATCTTCTGTTGGATCTCGATGATTTCTCGTCCATTTTTAACCAATTTTAATTCAAAATTTTAAATTAATTAACAATTTAAAACTTATTTTCTTGTAAACGTGACGATGTGAACTGATTTCGAGATTTTATTTTAGTTTTTATTCTGTGTGGGTATCTTATCTTAACGTTTTTGGCGTTTTTATCGTTGATTATTTAGATATTTGTAGCGAATTTAGATAATTTAAGATGACTAAGATGAATAAAAAATAAACAAGATGATTCACTGTTTTTTTTTATAACAAAATTCTTTTAAAACTATAACCTCTTTAGATTGGGAAAACTAGAATATATACCGAGACGCCCAGTATTAGTTTTGAGTATTGACTGGAATTATCTGCTGTCTTTGTCATCAGTTGAAGTATCCTGTGATATTTTCTATACATGTCCTGGAGTCGTATGTGCTAAAAACTAGTGGTGGAACGGATATCCGGCCTGTTCAGAACGCGCCAACACACCCGCATAATTTAAATTCAAATTTATGAGCAACGAAGGGAGAGTAAATAAAAACCTCCTATTCTTAATTAGTATTATTTCATTATGTCACACTCCGCTATTTTTCTTTTTTTGTATGTTATAGGCCGTACATGAAATCAGACCGTAAGTATACGGTCTAGGCGGTATCTATACGGTCTAGAAGGCACAGACCGTATGGAAATGACGAGGTATTTTATATACGGACTAGACCATTTACATACGGACTACCGTAATTTAGACTGTATGTTCAATCCCAAGTGTCTAGTTGCCGTTTAGTTTTTGTCTCGTTTTGCTCCAATTTACAAAATATTTTGCAGCAAAATAAGCACAGTGGTGACATTCGTTAAAATTTAAACGTTTTTACTGTTTAATGCAATAGATTTCCACAATGGAATTACACAAACAAAGGTACGTTAATATTATAGTTACATGTTACATAGTAATATAACCTAAAATTAAAAAAATAAAATAGGTTTTATGAACAACTGTATGAACGAAGAAAAGACGTTGCCGATAACAACCGCGGCTTAACGAGAGAAAAATATAGTAGTCTCATTGAAGAAGTAAAAATTGCTAAGGCTGCTAAAAAAAGTCCAAGAATGCACTGGCTCTTAAAGCATTATGATGTGTTATTTGTTCAGGGGGTAGAAAAACTGATAGTGCCTCTTAACAATGATTTAGTTGATGTAATATATTACGTCCATGACGACGAGTTGTTTAACATTCTTCAAGAACTACACACATCCACAGGTATGTTCTGTAATTGGAGTCATATATGGAGTAGGTAATTAATCATCGTCATAGGTCATGGTGGTAGAGATCGCATGATGAAAAAAACAAAGGAAAAATACAAGAATATAGTGCGTACTGAAATTTTATTGTTTATTAACTTGTGCGCTCCATGTCAAATGAAACAAAAAAGGGAAAAGAAGGGAATTATATCAAAACCGGTGATCTTGAATGATCTGAATTCCAGATGTCAAGCAGACTTAAGAGGCCTACCTAGCTGACGAAAAATTCGAAACGAGATTCCCTCGTGAACACGCTTAATGCGGCAACACCGCTCCATGTGTACTCGATCGGGCTGGCGTGCCAGGCCGATGGCGACTAGGACTGTCCGATTGTGGGGTAATTTCTCGACAATCAGCGACGTTGATTTTATTTTTAGTTGAATGCATTTGAATACGAGTCGGGGCCGCTTTTTGGAACATAGCTGTTATTGCTAGTATTTCATTATTATCAATTGTTAGTTAAAATTATATATTTTCACGAAAAGGGATGTTGGTGGATGCCGATCTTACATTGAGGTCTTATATATAATCTAGAGTGCGTATGTGGTGGTGGTGGGGGTAATCAGAAAGTCAGACATGTTGGATGTACCGACCTGAACTTAGCTATAGTTTCAAGTCTCTATTGTACCTACAATTATAACCTCACAATAGAATTTGAAGGAAAACATAAACAGAGAAACAGACACCTTGTTGCTGGAGCATGATATGAACTTTGGTTCGAACTCCGAAACCTCACCGGAAGAAGATAAAATAGAATAACCTCACAATTTTCATAAACATATTGTTATTTTTATTAAAATTTTATTTTTGTTTCACATATGTTTTTTATAATTTGGTAGGTTGGAAGATTATTTACAACAGTCTATAAAATGTTTCTGGTTACTTGACTTGAAATTAACAATTGCAGTTGAAGTAAAGTTTATTATTAAGGAATGTTCAGTTCTTTTAAAATAAACTAACAATTATTTATAAGCAAAAGGTTAACGTGATCAACCAGAATTGTTTTAAATATTTTCTTCTTAGTTTATGTTAATTATAAGGGTTATTGTTAAAAATTATTGAGTTCTTTTAAAATATTATATAATTAATAATTATTTATTAATAAAAAGTTAATATGTTTTGTTTTGGTTATTATTTTCTATCTTTCCAGTTTATAATAATGTAAATTCTTGCATAAGTATATATAAGAATTTCGAATTTCCCGCTAAGGTGGTACATCTAACATGGCGACCTTTCTGGCTTCATTTTAGGCGTGGTGGGGACAACAGCATACGCACTCTAGATTATATATAAGACCTTAATGCGATCTTATCAGATTCCTCATTATAAAATTGCACAGTATACCAAATTTTATCTGTATATGACAAATCATTAAAATTATTACAGATAATCTATACCTTAGCCATTTATTGATTTATACAGGGTGATTTATCAGCTCACCATCATACTTTAACATATAATAGCTAATCCAATTACAAAAAAAAATGTTAATGAACATATGTCCTATTTTAATTAATTACGAAATTATAACACTTTAAAGTTTTCATTTTTATATCATAATTAACTGCTACATTATTTTTAAAACACATAAATATTACAAATATTGTTCAAAATAGACTCCTTCTGAAGAAGGAATACATGCTTCACCATGACGAATTAAAGAGTTCTTCAGCCGAATTAAAATGTCTGGTTGATTTCTTGTTCCAGTAGCAGCCATTTGTATTCTGTTTAATGACTGTTTTCGTGTGTTAATTTCCACTTGATACACAATTTGTACCATATGACCCAATAAGTAGAAATCCAATGGATTAAGGTCGGGGGATCTAGGTGGCCAAGCAAATGGACCATTACTAATCCACTTGTTTGGAAAATATTGATTTATCATCGTGCTGGTACCACATATTTTGAATTACATACATTAAGAAGTATATCTTCAAGTAAATCGAAAAGTGTGTTGTTCAAAAAAATCTGTAGTTTACAGCGTTCAAACGTCCATCAAGTACATGCAAACCTAGTAAATTGTTGTTAAATAATCCACCCTAAACGTTGATGATGAAACATTGTTGAAATTTCCTTGGTCTAATCGCATGCAGATTTTGTAATGCCCAGATATGTTCATTATGGTAATTATTTATACCATCTCGTGTAAAACATGATTCATCTGTCCAGCGATCATTTGAAATGAAGTCATTATTTTGGGCATGTTACTACAATAACCATTCACAAAATGCTAACCGTTGATGATTATCTCCTGGCTGTAGAGCTTGAACGTTCTGTTTACGATACGGATGAAGGACTTGTCGATTCAATACGCGCCATGCAAAATGTTGACTTACATGTATGTTGTGTGCTATTCTTCGAGTGCTGATGGAAGGATTATCAATGACAGCATTAATTACAGCTTCTTCATCCGCTACATTAACTACATGCGGTCGAATAGGATTACCTGTTTCTCAAAGTCTTCTGAAAGAATCGCTAAAAACTGAATAATATGGCAAATGACGCTGTGGAAATCTTTCTTGATATTCTGATACTGATTGTCGGCCGTTTCAATTGCAAAAAAAATACACGAAAATTATATCAGCATACTCTTCAGTGCTATAAGCGTACATTTTGAGTTTCTTCTTGTATGTAATAATTAAACCTTACAGCAAACTGATATATTACAATGACAACTTTGTTTTTGTTGAATGTTTGATTTTACTGACTATTAATAAATTCGCTGCAGAAAACTTTAAAGTGTTATAATTTCGTAAATAATTGAAATAGGATATATGTTCATTAACATTTTTTTTTTTTGGTAATTGGATTAGCTATCATATGTGAAAGTTTGATGGTGAGCTAATAAATCAACCTGTATTTAAAGATTAAAAATGTTTAGACTAGCTGTCATAACTTACAGAAACACCATATATTTTTATATAGGGTGCCCATTATTTATGGAATATAGTATATATCTCGGTAAATGTTGACTTTATAAAAAAACATTTTATACAAAAGTTGTTTAATATTTTATTTGCCATAATACGACATCATTCAATTGTTTATATTTCAGAAAACAAATGAGCAATGAATAACACTTGAATTTTTTTAAATGGCAATGTACCCTTTCGTTAGGCTCATTTGATAGAGATTGTTTTTCTCTTTACGATGATGTAAAATGTTAGTACCCTTATATCAGAAAATATTTGACAAAATTTAAAAATTGTTATTAAGAAAATTTTTAGTTTTTTATGAGTTAATATATTTTTTTATTATTTATATTGTATTATTTATTTTAAAATATACCTTTGGTGCTTCTTTATATTTTTATTTTGTATTTATTTTAATAATTAATCTAATAGTAAATGATCAGATAATTGTGCAAATATTCTCATTATTAAAAATGTATTGCCACATTTAGACATTGTTTTGCATTCTACGTAAATTAAATGTTTAAATTTAAATTAATGATATACAAATTTTTTGATCTATTCGAAAATATTAATCGCTTCAGGTTTGTTTTTCTTGGGAGACACTACGCCGACGTCTCAGTTACTGAGAATACCGAGCTCCACTATGTCTCGGGTAATGTTTGGGACGGAGCAATATTTGCGATGTTGCCGTATTTATACTCCACAAGCAATCAAAACGGACTACACGTTTTAAACCCATTTTATTTAAATTTGCTGCATTTAATAAAAAAATTGAACTCTTTAAATATGATTTACTTTACATTCCACTACCTCGTGATGCATTCCGTTTTTAAAAATTTTTTAAAACGTGATTTTAGAAACGTTACGCAACATTTTTTGAAAAAACTAAATGCATCACTAAAAACTATATAAAAAAATAGAAATTTTGATGTAACAAACATACAAAAATTTTAAACGATGGCTGAATAAAATGGTATTCGTTGTTTTTGCTAATAGGTTATCCTCTTAATCGATTATCAGTCGCATGCTGATGGTAAATACAGATTTGTCCTGGTGTACCAGGATCACTTAACAAAATTTGTTATTCTGCGACCACTTGAAAGTAAACGCGCAGAAGTCGCTTACCACCTTGTAGACATCTTTACCACTTTTGGGGCTCCTGTAGTTTTGCAATCTGACAATGGACGAGAATTTTGCAATAGAATTATTGAAGAATTAAAAAGTTGTGGCCTGAACTAAAACTGGTCCATGGAAAACCGCGTCACAGTCAAAGTCAGGGTAGCGTCGAACGCGCTAATCAAGACGTGGAGAACATGTTAACAACTTGGATGTTGGAAAACGAAACAGAGCATTGGAGTCAAGGTCTACGATTCATACAATTTATGAAGAACACATCTTTGCACTCTGGAATAAAAAGGGCTCCATATGAGGGCATGTTCGGGGATAAACCGAAAATTTAACTTCTAATATTCCATTAGAAGCAATGGATAGCGTAACAACCGAAGAAGATCTGGAAAATGTGATTAATTCTATTCTGATTGAAAACACAGAAACCGTTCAACTGGAAACAGAGCAACCAGCGCTGGAAGGTGTTTCAACAGAAAAAGATTTAGAAGAAGTGGTTACGTTGGTTGTTACTGACAATACACAAACCGGACAATCCTAATTGCACCAAACAGCAACGACCGAAAATGTACCACTAGAAAATAACAATAACACTCAAACACTCTCGTATGAAATATGCGGTAGTTGTTTCAATTCCTCTAATCGTGATGCCTCACATGCTGAGACCACGTCCTTGGAAAATATTTGCAATTTTTGCAACAGAAACAGAAACATAGCAAATGCCAGAAAGGGCGCTTATGATGGATTACAAGCACAGGCAAAACGAATGAAATTAATATCAGATAGCACCCATCCAAAACCACAGATTGGATCAACTGTGAGGATTCCTGTTCCAGATGTCGATCGTGGCAGGGGAGATGCTCGGTCAGTTTTAGCGGTAGTGTTAGAAGCTACAGAAGATGGTTTTTACCGCTTGGGTACAAAACTAGGAGTCATTTCAAAATACTATAGTCGTTCAGAATTTAGTATATGTCCTGTTAACATTTTGAAAATTGAAGAAATCACCAAAGATAAGAAAGTTTCTCTTAGATCAGTGGCTACAAGTCAATCTACTGGGCATGAGGAAGGTTTCAAAAAATGTTACTGTAAGACTAAATGTCAGTCAAACAAATGTGCTTGCCGAAAGAATAATGTATTATGTAACTCAAAATGTCTAACTTGTACAAATAAATAAAAAATGCATTTTTTTCTTTGTTTTAAATATTACAGTGTATATCGTCTATTTGCAGATGGACAGTTTATAAATAGACTAGTCCTTTTTGAAACCGACTAGTCCGTTTATTAAAGAACAAGCTTCTTACACATATAGACTAATAATTTCAGTCCATTTACATATGGACTAGTCCTTTTGTATACGGTCTTGTTTACATATATGGTCTGTAACACATATATTATAAATAATTATTGTTAACATGTATGTATCGCGTCTTTAATTCCTTGTGTATGTTTCTGTAAACCTGTTTTGTCCAAAATCTGTATAAAAGTGTGCAGTTTTTTCTCCTGGCTTGTAATTCATCATCACATTCATTACTAACAGAACTGTCGCTGTTATCACTTTCAATTATTAATTAAAGTATCCTCTTTTTAATGCAAAAAGCCGTTTTGAAAAATCACTTGCAGTTCTTGAGAAATAAATTTTTGAAATGATCGACAATATTTTCGAGTTTTGCAATTTTCGCCAATTAAGTTTTAAAAATTCGTATAAAATTCAGTTCTTGGAATATGAGTATGAAAATTTCTCAAAGTGTTAATAAAAGCGTCTTTTTTCCAATGAACCAACCCATTTTGAAAAATAACTTTTAGTTTTTGAGAAAAAAATAAAAGAAGAGTTGATGAAATTTTCGATGTTGCAATTTTCATTGATAACATTCAAAATTCGCTATAAAATTCATTTCTTGAAGGATCCTTGTTGAAATATCACCAATTATTAATTAAAGTAGCCTCTTTTTAATGCAAAAAGCCATTTTAAAAAATCACTTTTAGTTCTTGAGAAATAAATTTTTTAACTAATCGAAAATTTTTTCGAATTTTGCAAATTTCGCTGATTAATTTTAAAAATTCTTATAAAATCCATTGTTTTGGAATGTGAGTATGAAAATTTCCCAAAGTGTTAATAAAAGTGTCCTCTTTCCAATGAACCAACCCGTTTTGAAAAATAACTTTTAGGTTTTGAGAAAACAATATTTGAAGGGTTGATAAAATTTCGATGTTGTAATTTTCATCGATAACTTTCATAATTCGCTATAAAATTAATTTCTTAAAGGATCCTTGTGGAAATATCACCAATTATTAATTAAAGTATCCTCTTTTAATGCAAAAAGCCGTTTTGGAAAATCACTTTTAGTTCTTGAGAAATAAATTTTTTAACTAATCGACAAGAAGAAAACAAATTTTATTCTGAACCCTTAGTACATAAAATAAAATAAATAAGAGTAATGATATCAATACATTTATATACAGGGTAATTCAAATTCGACCCCCACCAGTGGGATCTCAGAAACCATAAGAGATATAGAAATGGTTAAATGGGGGCAAAGTTGTGTATCTTAGAGCTCATCATTTTTCAACTAAGTTTTTGGATCTAGCCGTTTTAGTTTTCAAAATATGGCCGACAAAAAAATGTTTTTTAAAATGAGGTACACTGTGTGACATATCATTGAAATCAGAAATAATTATCCTATCTTTTGGTGTGAAAATCAAATATGGCGTTCATAAGAAAAAATAAACCTGATGATAGTTTCACGAAAACGAAACATCGGAGAAAATTTTAAGTTGTAAGTAAATTTCGCATGTATTTATCGGACAAAGATTGAAGGCGAGTATGGATAGGGGAATATCGGTAAGTTGATATATACGGGGGTTCCTAATTCGGGTGATGGATCACAGTGCAGATCTTTCCGCCACTTCCAGGTGGTACTTCGTTCTTCTTGGTGCGTCGCTTAGCATTATTGATCTATATTCTATGATGGGCCTGCATATGGTCTTGTAGATGTGTGAGGCACATGAGGTAGATATTCCGCGACCACTGAACGAGAGGGATTTAAAGTGCTTGGCGCGTGTCTTTACTTTCATCTTCACCTTGGTTGCGTGAACTTTAGCGTTCTATCGAGTGTTATGCCAAGATACTTGCAGGTTGGTGAGATGGAGATTGTAGTTGATTGGATTGTAATTGTGGGAGAGGGAGCGCTGGGTGACAGGAATGGGACAAAAAAATGTGTTTTTGTGGGATTGAGTAGGATGCGCCATTTTCGGAACCAATTTTCCGTTTCATTTATGAGCATCTGCAGCTTACGGACCGAAGAAGCGACGTCCCTACTGTGCGAGACCAATGTTGTGTCGTAGGCATAAAGTAGTGTGTATGTACTCAGGTTAAAGGTGTCTGGGTTGTCGTTGTAAAGATCATGGCAGAATAAATTGTATAGAGAGGGAGAGATGGGCGAACCCTGAGGAAAGCCTTGCTGAGCAGAGAAGCTGTGGGAGAAGTGGTTTCCCAACTTCACGATGGAGGAGCGGTTCGACAGGAATTGATTTATCAGGTTTAGAAGGTAGTATGGCGTATTTAGCCTATTCAGTTTAAATAGCAATCCTTTGTGCCACACTGAGTCGAAAGCCTTTCGGACGTCCAGAAACACGGCTGCGGATTTCAGTTTTTCAAAACGTGCCGCCTGGAAGTTGGAAACCTGAATAGTTAGTGGCTGGGACGTTGATTTTCTGGATTGGAAGCCAAATTGGTAAGGCGGAATTTTCTTTGATACAGCAGCCAGGAGCTTGTTCTTCAAGTGCGTCTCGAAAGTTTTCCAATTACGGGAAGCAGTGAGGTGGGGCGCTAGTTTGCTGGATCAGAAAGAGAGGAATCCTTCTTGGAAATGCAAGTAATAATTGACGTCTTGCAGTCGCATGGAAAATGCTGAGTCGTAAGGCAAAAGTTAATTATTTTCTTGATAAAGCCGTGGATGTTAAGATCTCGACTTCTTAGCAGTTTCCTTGTGATGTTATCATAGCCGAGAGCGGTATCCTCGGGTGTCTCGAACGGTTTCAAAAATGCGGATTCGTACCAGTTGTCTATAATATTTTTATTGTGGGGACAAAACGAAGCATCCTCGGTAAAGATGAATACACCTTCCAGGTAGTCAGCGCGTATGTTGACAATCTCTTCAGGATTAGAGTGCACACCGCCTTCAGTAGAATCAATGAGCTCTTCCGTTTCAGGTGTCTTTTGGTATCTGGATAGTTTTCGAATTTCGTGCCAATAGTTTCTTCCTTTACACAGTTTTATTTTGTCACAGGCTCCCATGTACATTTGCCGTTCTGTATTGCTGAATTAACTTCTGATTTAACTTTGTTAAACTTTTTTTTCAACTCAGGAACTTCATATACCCTGAAGTCTCGATATAGTTCGTCTTTTCTCCTTGATGAATCTGATAATAAATGGAGGTAGCGGAAAATTGTAATGCTAGATGTTTGTTAAAGCTTGAAATCGTGTCAACTGGACTCGACGGTTTTACCTGGGTTAAGGAAGAAGGTAACTTTTTTTAGTCTCAAAAATCGAATTGAATAGAAACAAAAGATGTCTCCGTCTTCTTCCAGTACCAGCGTCATGTCGGAGCTAACAGCGGACGATTCGCATTAAATCTGAACAGAGCTGTACATCTACTACGACGTTATGGTCTCCATAGAGTGTTGAGGAACGAAGAAGAGTGCTGTTTGCTGGGTTTATGCGCGATGTGATATCGTGTGCTGCTTGCATCGGAAGTCTTGACTGTGTTTGTAGTGCCTTTATGCCGAATCGCGCTCACACGAATATAGGTCTAAATTCCCAGCTATTCTCCTGCAGCTAATTCAGGCGAATAACTTTTCTTCGTTTTTTTCTATTTTGTTTGTTGGAATCAATTATCTGTTTATTGTCAAGGACAGTAGAATCTAACAGGACTGCTACATTCATTGTTGTGACAACGTGCTCGTACACTTCGTTACACCATTTTCCACGCTCAGTTAGTATTTTTAGAGGTTATATCGTAGACGTATTAAAATTTTAATTTTTTAGACGTATTAATGTCTATCATATAACCCTTACAAACACACAGCAAACGTATAGAACTCAATGACAGTTAACTGGGCGTGGCATATAGTGTGACGTAGAGTGCGGGCAACCAACCCGTAGTGGGCTACAAAAGAACAATGGATGTAGCAGTTCTGTTATATTCTACTGTCCTTGGTTTATTGTAACATTATCTCTTTATTGGATTGTAATCCGTTCGGACAATAAAGATTATATTATATTATTATATTATAACAATTCAAACATTACAATATCCAGCATCTTCCGTATTCTTTTCGATCCAATCCATGAAATGGGCAATTTTTGTGTAAATTCCCGGCATTTCAGTTCCGCAAAGAAATCCCCAAGAAATCAAACCAATAAGTTCGTGTTGGCCATCGGAATTTTGATAGAAAAGAGGACCTCCGCTATCACCCTAATAAAATTTATTTAATTTATTATTTAAGATAATAAATATTTCTTAAAAAATACTTGACACGCATCACTTGAATTGCTAAATCCACACAACATCGATTCGTGATAAAACTTTCCCACCATCGATTTTAAACAGTAATCTTCAGACATGATTTGAACCTCTCCTCGTTTTAATACGTTGGAAGTCGTTGCATTTTCGTTTAACCCCCATCCCAAAATCGAACCGATTTTTCTCGTGTAATCAGAAGCTAAATGAAAATTAAATTATACACGAATTAATTATTTTTGTGTACATACACGGATGTGGTAAACAAATTGGGTATATTTTATCTTCGAAATTAATCGGAGTCTCCAATTTGATCAAAGCCAAGTCGTTAATGATGTTATTCGTTGATTCCTTTGCGTAATTAGGATGTCTTATTATATTTTTTTGGTTTAGAATAATTTGGTTCGAAGAGAATCGGTTGTGGGTGTTTAATTTAAGTTTAAAATTTAATTTTAACTCATCCACGCAATGCCCCGACGTCAAAACATATAAATTATTTATCAAGACCCCACCGCAATATTTTTCTTTATCAAATTCCATATAAATTATCCATGGGTATTGATTTTCTTTCGTTTCAATTCCGCCGAATATTCTTTGGGAAAATTCTTCCACGCCGCATTCTAAATAAAAACAAATTAATTTTTTTTTAATTGAATATTCATACTTACTACAATCCAATAAAGTTACACCAAAAACCTTTTAATTAAAACTTTTTTAATTAGAACTTTTAAATCATTTAAATCCTACTTACGATTTGAGTTAAAGCTGAAATTAAAATCGGGTACGAAAACATTTTTTAAAACTTGATTTGTTACAATTAAAACTTTTTATGCATCTTGTCACACTTAATCAACAATAGTTAATTTAACACTTGATTAAATTTATAATTAAAATCATAAAACCAAAATTAAATTGAACAATTTTAAGGATCTTTATGTTTTATTTCTTTGTGACGTCCGTGTTTCGTTGAATTTAATTTCTTCTTGTTAATAATAATCACTACAGGTCTGTTGTGGTGTTCTGATGATGCTGGTTTATTGGGATTTTCATCTATGGGTTCTTTATCGTAATCCGGTGGTAAAGTTTGCCCTAATAAATAAATTCGTTAAAAAATAAATTATAAATTCAATATTAACATTTACATGGTGGAAAAGTTATTGGTAAGGGAATCCATGGTGTTGCTGGGTATTTTGACCAATCTGTTCCTGATGGACGAGGAGTTGATGATCCAGGTCTTTCATCTATAATTGCTCTTAACCAACCTAAATATTTACTCACATCGGTGTAAATTCCTAACCTTTTTGGTTGGGCGCAATCAAATCCAAAAGATGTTATACCTTAAAAAAATAAATAATTAACAAACATTCAAGGTTGGATTTAAAAAATCATAACAACGATGTTTATGGAAAAGAAGATATTATTTATGATGCATTAAATTTGCTGTAAGCTGCTTTTTGTTTTATAAGAATATCTCAATTACTTTTTGAGATACGTCAAGATTAATTACCCTAACGTGTACGTTTAAGGTTATGCAAGGTTGCAATTAAAAAATCATAGCTTCGAAATTTGAAGGTTTGAAAAAATGATCCTCAAAACTTTGATTACTAACAAAATTTGCTTTAAATTGCTTTTTATTTCATGGTGATATCTCCATTAGTTTTTGAGATACGATTTTTTTAAATTTATATTTCACAACTATAACAATCAAACATGCAAAGTTGGATTTAAAAAATCATAACAACGATGTTTATGGAAAATAATAAATTATTTATGGTGTATTAAATATTCATTAAATTTGCTTTAAGTTGCTTTTAATTTCATAATAATATCTCAATTAGTTTTTGAGATACGTCAAGATTAATTACCCTAACGTGTACGTTTAAGGTTGTGCAAGGTTGCATCAAAAAATCATAGCTCCGAAATTTGAAGGTTTGAAAAAATGATCTTCAAAATGTTGGTTACTAACTAAATTCGCTTTAAATTGTTTTTTATTTCATCATGATATCTTCATTCGTTTTTGAGATACGATGTTTTAAAATTTGTATTTCGCTCTATAACGATCAAACATGCAGAGTTGGATTTAAAAAATCGTAACAACGATGTTTATGGAAAATAAGAAATTAGTTATGGTCATTAAATCTTCATTAAATTTGCTTTCAGCTGCTTACTGTTTCATAACAGTATCTCAATTACTTTTCGAGATACATCAAGATTAATTACCCTAACATTTACCTTTGAGGTGATGCAAGGTTGCAACTAAAACTCATAGTTCCGAAATTTGAAGGTTTGAAAAAATGATCTTCAAAATGTTGATTATTGACTAAATTTGCTTTAAATTGCTTTTTAGTTCATGATGATATCTCCATTCGTTTTTGAGATACGATGTTTTAAAATTTATATTTCTCTCTATCACTATCAAACATGCAGAGTTGGATTTAAAAAATCATAGCAACGATGTTTATGGAAAATAAGAAATTATTTCATTAAATTTGCTTGAAGCTGCTTTTTATTTCATAACAATATCTCACTTAGTTTTTGAGATACGTCAAGATTAATTACCCTAACATTTACATTTAAGATTATGTAAGGTTGAATCAAAAAATCATAGCTCAGAAATTTAAAGGTTTAAAGAAATGATATTCCAAATGTTGATTACTAACTAAATTTGCTTTAAATTGCTTTTTATTTCATGGTGATATCTCCATTCGTTTTTAAGATACGATATTTTCAAGCTTATATTTCACATCTATAACAATCAAACATACAGAGTTGGATTTAAAAAATCATAACAACGATATTTATGGAAAATAAAAAATTATTTATGGTGTATTAAATATTCATTAAATTTGCTTTAAGTTGCTTTTAATTTCATAATAATATCTCAATTAGTTTTTGAGATACGTCAAGATTAATTACCCTAACGTGTACGTTTAAGGTTGTGCAAGGTTGCATCAAAAAATCATAGCTCCGAAATTTAAAGGTTTGAAAAAATGATCTTCAAAATGTTGGTTACTAACTAAATTTGCTTTAAATTGTTTTTTATTTCATGCCGATATCTCCATTCGTTTTTGGGCTACGATGTTTTAAAATTTATATTTCACTCTATCACGATCAAACATGTAGAGTTGGATTTAAAAAATCATAACAACAATGTTTATGGAAAATAAGAACTTATTTATGGTGCATTAAATCTTCATTAAATTTGCTTCAAGCTGCTTTTTATTTCATAACAATATCTCAATTCGTTTTTGAGATACGATTGTTCAAAGTTTTTATTTCACATCTACAACAATCAAACATACAGAGTGGGATTTAAAAATTATAACAACGATGCTTATGGAAAATAAGAAATTATTTATGGTGCATTAAATCTTCATTAAATTTGCTTGAAGCTGCTTTTTATTTCATAACAATATCTCAATTAGTTTTTGAGATACGTCAAGATTAATTACTCTAACATTTACATTTAAGGTTATGCAAGGATGCAATTAAAAAATCATAGCTCCGAAATTTGAAGGTTTGAAAAAATGATCTTCAAAATGTTGATTACTGACTAAATTTGCTTTAAATTGCTTTTTATTTCATGACGATATCTTCATTCGTTTTTGAGATACGATACTTTAAAATTTATATTTCACTCTATAACGATCAAACATGCAGAGTTGGATTTAAAAAATCATAGCAACGATGTTTATGGAAAATAAGAAATTATTTATGGTGTATTAAATCTTCATTAAATTTGCTTTAAGCTGCTTTTTATTTCATAACAATATCTCAATTAGTTTTTGAGATACGTTAAGATTAATTACACTAACATTTACGTTAAAGATTATGCAAGGTTGCAATTAAAAAATCATAGCTCCGAAATTTGAAGGTTTAAAGAAATGATGTTCCAAACGTTGATTACTAACTAAATTTGCTTTAAATTGCTTTTTATGCCATGACGATATCTTCATTCGTTTTTGAAATACGATGTTTTAAAATTTATATTTCACTTTATAACGATCAAACATGCAGAGTTGGATTTAAAAAATCATAACAAAGATGTTTATGGGAAATAAGAAATTATTTATGGTGCATTAAATGTTCATTAAATTTGCTTTCAGCTGCTTTTTATTTCATAACAATATCTCAATAAGTTTTTGAGATATGTTAAGATAAATTACCCTAACATTTACGTTAAAGATTATGCAAGGTTGCAATTAAAAAATCATAGTTCCGAAATTTGAAGGTTTGAAAAAATGATCTTCAAAATGTTTATTACTGACTAAATTTGCTTTAAATTGCTTTTTATTTCATGATGATATCCCCATTGGTTCTTGAGATACAATTATTTAAAGTTTATATCTCACTCTATAACAATGGATCCAAGGTTGAATTTAAAAAATCATAACAACGATGTTTATGGAAAAGAAGAAATTATTTATGGTGCATTAAATTTGCTTTAAGCTGCTTTTTATTTCATAGCAATATATCAATTAGTTTATGAGGTACGTCAAGTTTAATTACCCTAACATTTACATTTAAAGTTATTCAAGGTTGCGATTAAAAAATCATAGCTCCGAAATTTGAAGATTTGAAAAAATGATCTTCAAAATGTTGCTTACTAACTAAATTTGCTTTAAATTGTTTTTTATTTCATGATGATATCTCTATTCGTTTTTGAGATACGATTCTTCAAAGTTTTTATTTCACATCTATAACAATCAAACATGCAAGGTTGGATTTAAAAAATCATAACAATGATGTTTATTTAAAATAAGAAACTATTTATGGTGCATTAAATCTCCATTAAATTTGCTTTAAGCTACTTATTGTTTTATAACAATATCTCAATTAGTTTTTGAGATACATCAAGATATATTACCATAACAAAGTTGATTCAAAAAATTATAGTTCAGCTTTAAAGAAATGATGTTCCAAATGTTGATTATTAAGTAAATTTGCTAATTACCAATAAGATAATAACGACTGTTTGGTCCTAAGGCGATAAGAGGACCTCCACTATCCCCTCGACAGCTGTCTATTCCACCGGAAAGATAACCGGCGCAAAAAGCTCCTTTAAGTTTCTTCCCAGTCCCATCTGCTTGATTCAACATACTCCTACAAGTTTTATCTGGATACATTAAAACCCGAGCTTCGTGAACTGTACAAGGAGTATCTCTACTGTTAAATTTTAGTTCTCCCAATCCGGTTACTAAAGCTTCTTTTGGACGACGACTTTCTTTCATTACTAATACAAAACGAATAATAATATTTAGTACATAACAAAAATTTTTGAATTCACCTTTTGATGGTAAACAACACGGTTGGAAATCGCTGGCTTCTCGGTTCAATTTAACCGCAGCTATATCGTAATACGGATCTTTTTCGAAATACTTTTCGTGAACGTACACTTTCGTCGCTTTAAACGATTGTTGGCTTTTTTCGTGTGGCACACAGTTATTGTAGACGCCTAATTTGTACTCGAAGGCTTTCTCCAATGTGATTGAGCGATCTCTTTGCGGTCGCAAATATGAATCGAAACAGTGAGCTGCGGTTACGACGATTTTTTTCGAAACTAACGTTCCTCCACAACTTGGTTCACCGTCTTCTAATAGAGAAACGAACCAGGGGTATTTGAAATAACCCAAATCGTATCCTCCCACTATTTTTCCATCGATTACACTTCCAATTGGTACACCACACTGATCATCACCCCCTAAAAAGCTATTTAAAAAAAAATACTTTGTAAATTATCGTATTTCTTACTTAATTTTTTTGTAAATAGTAAAAACAAAACGAATCCACACCTTATTTTGTTCATGTTTTTAATGCGACTGTTTCATTTAAATGTAAAACCGAGTACATGTTAGTTTGAACATATTAAAAAGGAATCCTTGGAATTCCTATCATTACCACCAAATACCTTTTGTGGTCTACATATTAAACTGGGACAAATTTTTTTTATTCTTTTATAATTTCAAATTCTTTTAGAATTTTCCAATCAAAGGAAATTGCAATTAAAAGAAACATTTTGATGAAGTAAATTTAAATTTTACAACGACACAAAGATTAATGATTAACCAACATCGATAAATCTTAATACACCTGTTTTTGAACTTCCTTTTCCTTAATGATTTTGTACAAGAATCAGTGTTAATAACTTATTAGAACGGCTTGATGTCTACCGACATCACGACTTAACTCGGTTAAATTACATAACCCAACAATGAAAGTACAAAAGGGAAGTAAAATAAACCAATACAATGTGCTTTTGCTATTGGTGATAATAAAAGTTCTTTTTACGTAATACGTGCGGGTCAAAATCATCAACGTTTAATGGGGTTTTTTAACGCCACTGTTTACTTTGGTTTCGCATAGAGATGATGTGGTTAAAATTTTATTACACTTTATTTAGTGTATTTGTAAGTAATTAATTTTCTTTTTTTATCTTATTATCAAATTATTTTTTTTAATTTGTTTCGTTTTTAGATGGGTTCGTTTTCATTGGAAAGTAAAACTTTATATGATTATCACAACTTTTTACAAAAATATGATGTTGATTGTGGTAATTTATTTATTTTTTTAATATTTTAATTATTAAATTAATTCCCTTTTATTTTTGAATAGATTGTGGCGTAGCTAATGAAAAATCTCGCCCTTATGGTTTATATTCGAGAGTAATAGGTGGTGAGAAAACCACTCCCCATGAATATCCGTGGTTAGTACAGCTTATTTATCAAAATGAAACTGTTTGTGGTGGATCAATAGTTTCTGATAGTTTTGTTTTAACAGCTGCACATTGTTTTAAAGATGGGTATGTAATGTTTATAATATATTAATATATATGTTACGGTAAATCTTAGGTTTAACTAGTAAATCTTAAGATTTACCAACATGGGTTGGTAAATGTGAAGATTTTTAAACAAGAGATAATTTTTCTGGCTTTTACCAATAGCCAAACATTGCTTCGTAGGGGGAACATTTTATTCTCTCGTGATATGCTCTACTTTTCATCGCCTGTATGAATTTCAAACCCCCTGACCACTTTGTTAAATGGTTTGTTTCCATCCCTGCTCTACTGATCCTTGACTTTGACTCTGTCTGGGCTTCCCATATACTATTTTAACGTTCGGCCACATAGTAGAGCATAAAATTTCAATAACTTGGTTACAAAATTCTCCACTATTATCGGAATGAAAGATGTTCCGAGCTCCAAAAGTGGTGAAAATAACGCGTTTAGATTGAAATTTAGTAAGATGGTCTTGGTAAACTAAAATGAATTTATAATTTCCATCAGGGTTAGGTTGTAGAACTATTAGATCTACTTGACAACGTGAGTTCATTTCACTATGAAGTATAGGCTTGATGACAATGCCCTTTTCAAACTCTTCTGTTTTTTTTTGATAAGGTTGGCACAGCTTCAAATATGTCATAATAGTCTCAACTGTTACATTTTTATATCTGCGGTACATTCCTTAAGCACCCAGTCCTTCCACCGTGTCCAACAGCAACATACAGCAAACGTAATACTTGATTTTTTCATTCCCTTCCTTCATCAACGTAATTAGATTTTCTTCGCCGCCTATAGTCAAACAAAAATCAAAACAAACGTGCGCAAACATGTCTATACGCGTCTATTTTTCGACATTTACCGTATAAAAGTGGTAAAAGGTGGTAAAAGTTCGAAATGAACCATGATCACAGAACATTTCGGAGTTTTACCATTCAGAGTTGGTAAATGTTAGGTTTCGGTGGAAAATCTTAGGATTTGCCGTAGTTCGGGATTTTACAGTAACATACATAATTCAAATATTTGCTTGTATACTATAGTTAAGAAAAGAATCTTTAAGTAGGGATTGAAATTACATCAATTGCAGAGCCTCGGCCGCAAGCGATCTCGGCTAAACTTAAAATTGAAAATCTACGAATTCGCCTGGTTATGATAGAAATGGATGATTTCATCTGATTAAGCCGAGGTCGCTTGCGGCAGAGGCTCTATGTTTAATGCTTTATGAACCCAAAAATGTTAAATATAGAGCAGAACCTCGGTCGCAAGCGACCTCGGCTAAAATTGGATTCAAAAACCTACAACTTTGCCCGGTTATGATAGAACTAGATGGTTTCACCAGACTAAGCTGAGGTGGCTTGCGGCGGAGGCTCTATGTTTAATGTTGTATGAACCCAAAAATGTTAAACAGATTGCATAACCTCGGCCGCTAGCGACCTCGGCTGAACTTGGAATCGAAAATCTATAATTTCGCCTTGTTATGATAGAACTAAATGGTTTCACCAGATTAAGCCGAGGTCGCTTGCGGCCGAAGCTCTATGTTTAATGCTTTATGAACCCAAAAATGTTAAATATAGAGCAGAACCTTGGCCGCAAGGGACCTGGGCTACACATAAAATCAAAAATCTACGACTTTGCTTGGTTATGATAGAAATAGATGATTTCACCTGATTAAGCAGAGGTCGCTTGAGGCTGAGGCTTTATATTTAATGCTGTATGAACCTAAAAATGTTAAACACATCCCAGAACTTCGGCCGCAAGCGACCTCGGCAGAATCGAAAATCTACAACTTCGCCTGGTTAAGATAGAACTAGATGGTTTCTCCAGATTAAGCCAAGGTCGTCATTTTGATAATAAAGTTAATACAAGCTCTGTTGTGTGGTATTCAGTTTTTCTGACTTCTTGTTGATTTGCTTATAACTGGTATACCATTGATGTAGAGATCATTTTCTCCGAGCTCGGTACGTCTAGCAAGCTCAGCACGAAGATTTCGATCATATAATTGCTTATTGGGAGTTCGATCATGATGAATGTAAGTGCTTTTAAAGTTCGTAGATTTCTTGATTTACTCAACAATGAAAGGACATCAGCCTTACTTTTCAGTACAACGTTAATAAGTCTCGGCTTAGATTTTCTTGTTTGACTGCAACCCACCCCAGCAGATGAAGACTGTGACAAATTCCCTATGTTAATCAAAAAGTCTACATCAGACGAGGGATGATTGGTCGAACTGTCATTCATATTCTTAACTGAATCAGACAAAGACTGAACTTTAGCACTCAGATCTTTACATTTAGTATTACATTTGCAAGCAGGCATTGCGGTCTTAAGTGAGAGAAAATTAAACAAAAATACAAAAAAAAAGAAAAACGGGAAAATATAGAAAAAAACGCGCTTCAAGACAAGGAAAAACTGGACCACGGTACGGATATACAAGGAGACAAAGTATAAGTATAAGCGAGACAGAAAACTGGTTTATCAAGCAGGAAATTATTCGTTGCTATAAAATATTTATCGGAAAAAACGTTAAATAACGCACTTATAAGCACAGATATTTATTTATTTAGTTATCAGTAGGGTACAAAACAGGTGCTAAAC
Organism: Onthophagus taurus; assembly: GCF_036711975.1. Lineage (NCBI taxonomy): Eukaryota > Metazoa > Arthropoda > Insecta > Coleoptera > Scarabaeidae > Onthophagus > Onthophagus taurus. The sequence continues at coordinate 6,004,520 of NC_091968.1, read as the reverse complement.
CTAAAACATTAATACCACTTAATTGTTACACTAAAATAACAAAATTGTTCGACATTGTAGCAATAAATTAAATAAACTATAATAACTAAACTGAGTAATTAAAAAATCAGAAAACAAAAGAAACAAGAATAAAAAGCAAAACCATAATAATAATAAAAAATAATACAAAACAATAGCAAATAAAATATACAGGGTGATTCAAAAAACCGCCGACAGACTTCTAGAGTAGATAATACATGAAAAATTAAGATGAATAGTCTTAATATACATGGGGTCGCAAATGCCTCGTTGGCGAGATATAGCGGATCAAAGTTTCTTTACCCTGTATAGCATGGTTGCCGCCGCCAGATCAAAGGCAAAATTGGTTCAATGATTTGGTTGATATTTGTTTACCATGTTCCAAATTTCATAAATTCTCTCCTAAATAATATAAATCTCCATAAATAAGCTCTACCATAAATGGTATTGAAAATATTTAGAAAAATGTGTTAAAATTTCTGAACTTTGATGGCCCATATCTTGGCCATTTGAAGACATTTATAATAATTTTTTTTGCACGAATCGTCATCATTTTTGCTCTAGTATATAAGGTTAATTTTATGCCCCGAGTCACCGGAACACCTTGTATACAGTGCCCGCCAAAAAGTCAGCAACACCCGTTTTATTTCTGTTCCATTGCTTTAACGTCTCTGATTTAGCTTATATGGGAGGTTCATACCGATCTTTCGATCTAAAGCATTTTCAAGATGGTGGCCACTTCCGGTCTCCCGGAAGTAGACCTTAACTTCGTTATTTTAAATGGAATGGTATAGTTTTTATTGCACCTTTTAATTATGTGCGAAAAAATATGTCGACTTTGATAAAAGTTACTGGTACCTAACATTTTTCGTTTTCGAGTTATTTTGATTTTAAGTTTTTGTTTGGTAAATTTCACCACGCTTTTAAAACCTCATATCTCAGCCAATATTTATTCAAGAAAGCTCTAACTTGGTACGATTACTCTTCAGATGACATCAAATAGATTGTTATTTGTTGTATCAGAGTATCTTATACAGGACGGCCAAAAATTGAATTGTCTTTTCTCCATATTTAATGGCAAGACAGCTAAAAATTTTATATGGTACGCCCCATATTTTTTTTAACCTAGCAGAGAGAGAATTAAATTTTTTACCCAAACCTAATTTTTGTTTTCATTGATTCATTTACTTGTTCTTCTATTTGTTATTTTTGGTAAATAAAACATAGTGAACTAAAAGATTATCAATCAAAGTTAATTGTAAAAACAAATTAAACGAAAAACTGCCAAAATATCATGTCTTAATAAAAATAGCTAATAAAATATGGGGCTTACCATTTAAAATTTTCACTTTCTGGCCATTGAATGCGGAAAAAAGGTAATTCACTTTTTGACCAGCCTGTACAAGATACTGTGATACAGGAAATAACAATCTATTTGACAGCATTTGAAGAGTAATCGTGCCAATTTAGAGCTTTTTTGAATGAACGTTTGCTGAGATATGGAGTTTTAAAGAGCATGGTGAAAATTGCCAAGAAAAATTTAAAATCAAAATAACTCGAAAACGAAAAGCGCTAGGTACCAATAACTTTGATCAAAGTCAACTTATTTTTTCGCATATAATTTAAAGGTGCAATGAAAACTATATTAAAATAATGAAGTTGTGGTCGGATGAAAGGTCGGTATGAACTTCCCATATAAACTAAATTTCAGAAATGTAGATGCAATGGAACAGAAATAAAACGGGTGTTGCTGACTTTTTGGTGGACACTCTATACAAAACTTATAGCTATATATATATATATATAATAATATACACAATAGATTAGAATTAATATAATTATTATGGGGAAAAACAAAAGATAATACCCACAATTAAGTTAACGAAAAAACAAAAAGATCATTAAACGTCCAAGGTACGGACCGCCGAGAGGACCAAACTTACTAAGCGAGATGGACTATGTATATCTATAGCAGCAACCAACGCAATAGATTCACACCGGTCATTTACTATCTTATACAGCATATAAACATCATTACAGAATTTCCATTCACTAAGGGAAACAAAATTAAAAAGTCTACAGGTAGACTCGTAATTAACGTTATTGACGTTAATTGATGCCTTTTAAAACATAAATACTTTAAAAATTGTTTTTGGATTTTTTCCAATCTATTTATATAAATGTCATACTGCGGACTCTACACCACGCTACAATAATTCAGCACACTAAAAATAAAAGAATAATATAAGGCCCTAATGGATGATACGTTTGAGAACTGTTCTGTGGAACGAGTAATAATGCCAAGCATACGCCAAGCCTTACTAACCACCCCATCAATGTGAACATCGAACTGTAATTGTTCATCCATAATAATGCCAAGATCTCTAACATGTGGGACTCTTGCGATAGTTACTTCATTCAATGTGTAATTGAAGGTAATGACATCTTTTCGCTTAAAAGTAATTACATTTTAAAGGGTTTAATGTTAACATATTTGATTGGCAATATCGCTCTAAGTTATCAACATCGCGCTGTAACTTGGAACAATGCACGGGTGACGAAACACGAAGATAGATTTTGAAGTCATCGGCATACATTAAACAGTTTGACCACCTAATGACACTGAAAATGTCATTAATGTACAGTTCTGTTCAGATATAATGCGAAAAGAGTCGCTCGTAGAGGCATAAAATTGTGCTAGAAACGACCTACGTTCACGAGACGTTCAATTCGGTTTAACCTGCTCTGTAGTCTTGTAAAAGTTCCGAACAGGCAAGCAGGGTGGTTTGATTTATGGCCAAGATGACTGAATCACAAAGAAAAATTAAGAAAATAAATAGGTATAAGCAATTCATTTACTTTACACAATTCCTGTAGTAAATGAAAATAATTACTAATAATTACTGTATTACTTTGGTAATACAGTGGAAGGATAAGTCGAACCTCAAAACGCCAGCAGCAGCGAGGAGTTGATCAGGTCGTCATCTACTACAAAATCTCACTACCACCGCCTTCGGACCACGATCACTACCACCCGGACCATGCGGCACTCGATGAAATCCGATGATATCGATAAAGTCACTCGAGGAATCACTCAGAATCCACAAAATACGAAGCACGATAAATGCACGTTCTTAGGTGCACATTACAACGAGGTATGAACTCGATCAGATGATTTCACCTGATTAAAATGAAACCAAAAATGTCAAACACATCGCAGAGCCTCGGCCGCAAGCGACCTTGGCTGACCTTGGAATCGAAAATCTACAATTTCGCCGTGTTATGATAGAACTGAATGGTTACACCAGATTTTTCATCTACGTTTAATGCTGTATGAAGCCAAAAATGTTAAACAGATTGCAGAGCCTCGGCTGTCAGTGACATGGGCTACACTTAAAATCAAAAATCTACGACTTTGCCTGGTTATGATAGAAATTGATGATTTCACCTGATTAAGCCGAGTTCGCTTGCTGCTGAGGGTCTATGTTTAATGCTGTGTAAATCCAAAAATGTTAAACAAATCCCAGAGCATCAGCCGCAAGTGACATCGGTTGAAGTTGGAATCGAAAATCTACAACTTCACCTGGTTATGATGGAACTAGATGGTCTCACCAGATTAAGCCGAGGTCGCTTACGGCCCAAAAATGTTATACAGTTTGCAGATCCTCGTTGTAAGCGACCTCGTCTAAACTTACAATCAAAAATCTACGACTTATGGTAGTCTTTAAAAGGTGGCAAGTTGAGTTTTCTTAACGTTTCATTTAGGTTTTCTTACACTGTCAAAAGGTGGCGAATACAGTTGTAATAAGAGTTGCATCTAGTTGGACATGGAGAAGTAAGAGAACTTCCAGTACACTCCAAGTACATCTCGGATGCTTTCGGATATCTAGAACATAGATTCCATACTGCTTGACATTTAGCGAAGGCTGCATCATGTAGTTTCTTGGGGGAAGGGGCTGGAAGTGAATGTGGGGAAGACAAGGATCATAAAGTTTTGTAAGGGTGGGAGAAAAAGAACAGAAAACTAGAGATGGGAGAGAAAAGAGATCGAGGAGGTTAGGGAGTATACTTACTTGGGACATGTGTTTAGGGAGGACAACAGGGAGGGGTCGCATGTGGGTTGGGGGAAGAGAGTCTTTGGAAGGAATGTGGCAACGAGGAAGATTATGTTTGAAGGTCTGGTTAGCAGTGTGATGATGTATGCAGCAAAGGTATGGGGATGGAGAGAGCAGGCAATGCTGGAGGACGTGCAAGGGGTATATAGTGAGGGAAGAGGTAAAGGTGGATAAGGTCAGAGTGGAGGCGGGCAGGATTGCAGTGAAATATGAAGAAAGAATAGAAGGGAGGCCAAACTGCGGGATCTTGGGGAAGTGTTGGAGAGAAAGTAGAGAGGGAAAGATCAGATATGGGAAAGGAGACAGAGACAACTATTATAAACGAGCGGGCTACTCGGTAACTGAGATAAATAGTAGACGAAGGGTGGGGTAGGGAGATGTGGAGGGAGTTGAGAGATAGGGACCGAGATGTGCAGAGACAGGAAAGAAGGACACAAATAAAAGAGGGAGGGTATAACGAAAGGTACAGGGACATAATTACGGAGGGGCTGCCTAGATACTTGTTATTGAAAGGAGATGAGGAAGGGAAGAAGTTGGTGGCTAGGTTCCGTTGTGGAAACGAGGAGAGAGCTAACAGATACTGGATGGCCGATGAGGAGGTGGTGTAGGCTATGCAGGGAGGAATGGGAAACGTTGGAACATATGTTGGCAGATCTTAGGAAAGGGGGGAGAGGGGAGACGATGGATGAGAATGGTTGTGGGGGTGAGGAGACAAAGGGATGGATGAGGGGATGATTGGGCCGAGGAGCCGAGGGTGTGGAAATGGAGGAAGAGGGTAGAGGGTGAATATAATATATTAATAATATAGATTAGATTGTATTAAAGGGAAAATTGTGAATATTAAAAAACAATAAAATGCTTATTATTATTATTATTATGAAGTTTCTTGCAAGGACTATTTTGTGTTCTAACTTGTTCTATATCCCTTGCAGCTATCAAATGCAGAGTATGAGTTGCATATCTCTCATGATAAGGAAGTAAATATTTGTCATGATTATCAGTTGGCTCCGGGAGTGCTGATGGAACTAAATCATCCTCATCATTATTATTTTCATCATCATCTGCAGAGCTATCGAAATTTTGTTCACTTTTTCCAAATTCTTCAAATGCCTTAACCATATTAGATCCATTATCAGTAACGGTTTTTACAATTTTGGATAACTTTAAATCATATTCTGAGTGAATGTCAGAAATTAGTTCGGCAACTTTGTCGTATGTGTGAAATCTTTTAAATCTCCTACATACAAGTGCAGCACTTTTTTCTTTGACACTATTATATATATCGTTTCATAACTCCATAAAATAAAATTTCTTGAAAATCTTAAATTTTTATTCGATTTAGGTTAAGTTAAAAATTGTTACTTCACTTTTTAACTTTTATCTCAAAATTTGTATAACCAAAAACAATTAAGTTTATGTACGGTCTTGAAGAGCAAGGTATCAGCTTCAATTTGAAGTATAAATTATTTCATAACTACATAAAATAAGGATATTACGATTTTTTTTTAAATTTTTAATTTTTATTCGTTTTAGGTTAAGTTAAAAATTGTTACTTCACATTTTAACGTTTATCCCAAAATTCTTATAACCAAAAGCAATTAAGTTTATATGCGGTCTTGAAGAGCTAAGTTTCAGCTTCAGTTTGAAGTATAAATTGTTTCATAACTCCTAAGAATAAAGTCAAAGCGATTTCTTGAAAATCTTCAATTTTTACTCATATTAGGTTAAATTAAAAATTGTTACTTCACTTTTTAACTTTTATCTCAAGATTTCTATAACCAAAAACAATTAAGTTTATATACGGTTTTGAAGAGCAAGGTTTCAGCTTCATTTTCATGTATAAATCGTTTCATCACTCCTGAAAATAAAGTCAAGACGATTTTGTGAAAATCTTGAATTTTTATTCGTTTTAGGTTAAGTTAAAAATTGTGACTTCACTTTTTAACTTTTATCTCAACATTTGTATAATCAAAAGTATTTAAGTTTATATGCGATCTTGAAGAGGAAGGTTTCTGCTTCAATTTGAAGTATAAATCATGTCATAACTCCTGAAAATAAGGATAATACGATTTTTTGAAAATCTTGAATTTTTATTCGTTTTTGTGTTAAATTAAAAATTGTTACTTCACTTTTTAACTTTTATCTCAAAATTTTTATAATCAAAAGTATTTAAGTTTATATACGATCTTGAAGAGGAAGGTTTCTGCTTCAATTTGAAGTATAAATCATTTCATAACTCCTAAAAATAAGGATAATACGATTTTTTGAAAATCTTGAATGTTTATTCGTTTTAAGTTAAGTTAAAAATTGTTACTTCACTTTTTAACTTTTATCTCAACATTTCTATAACAAAAAACAATCAAGTTTATATACGGCCTTGAAGAGCAAGGTTTCAGCTTCAATTTGAAGTATAAATTATTTCATAACTCCTAAAAATAAGGATAATACAATTTTTTGAAAATCTTGAATGTTTATTCGTTTTAAGTTAAGTTAAAAATTGTTACTTCACTTTTTAACTCTTCTACATGCAAGTGTAGCACTTTTTCGTTTGAGACTATTATATATAGATGGAAAAATTAGCAATGAAATTAAGTTTTCGACAACCATGTTAGAAAAGTTTAAGAAAAAAGTATTTAGTATTTTCAAAATACAAAATAAGTTACTAAAAGTATCTTAAATAAAGTAGGATTATCTGAGGCTCTAAATTTAATGCAGTATGAACCCAAAAATTGTCGATGTTTCGATCATCATAAACCTTATCATAAAACGTTTGAGTCGTGTGGTGATTTTCTTTAAGAGGTTTAATCAGCCAAGTCAGAGATAGAATTCTTTTCACATCAGTGTAAGCCCTCACCTTTCGTTTACCTTCCTTAAACATTAAGTTAATTGTACAAGAACTCTGGAGTCGATCAGATTTATGTGAATTTATCTAAAAAAGAGTAAAAATTACAATTAATTTTTTTTCTTTCAGCTTTCTCCAAGAATTATACAAAGTCGTTGTAGGACAATATGATATGTGCCACCCAAATAACGAAATAACAACATTTTCGATTAAAAAAATCATCCGACATGAACATTTCGATATAAACACGTATTATGCAGATATTATGCTGTTACATTTAAGTATGAAGATAAGGTTTAATTATTCCGTACGCCCTATTTGTCTGCCAAATTTAGGTAAGAAACTTTCTTTTTTATTAATTAACAAAAAAATGTATTAAAAAGTAATAAACTGAGGTTATTAATTACTAAAAGAATTAATTAATTAATTATGTTTTTAAAATTATAATCGCAATTAAATTTTCTATTGTTTGGTGCGAAATCTTATATATTAATTGGTTAATGCGAGAAATTAAAAGCAACCGCGGCCTAATTAAATTTATTAACGCAACGTTTATTACAAATTGAATAAAAAAAACATTTTGTGTATCTTTATAGGTAAAATAAAAAAGATTAAATGAAAAATAAGAAAGTTAATTCTATTTTAAAGAAGAAGAAAGGTCGTTAGTATGAAAATTTCACGTAAATTTCAAACGAGATTCGTTTCGGTCTCAAGTAAAATAATAAGAGAGGCATGTGATACGAAATATGATTTCCTCATCTATCATTTCCTTCCTCGTGTAATTTTGTTCGCTTCGTTAACGCCAAACACTTTTTTTTGTTGGATCTTTGTAAAGCAGTTTTTCTCTAGGAAATTATTTCGCGCATAAAATTAATTACAAATTAATAAAAATGTAGCAAATACAATACAACCTCGATATAACGGACTAATACGGTGAAGGGAGTATCTATTATATGAAAAATTATTAATGTATAGTATTAGAAGAAAGTAAAAATAACCTTCTCTAATATTTTATTTTATTGTGTTACTAATAGTTTTATATTAAGCTACGTCGATGTTTATAGTGTGTAGTGTTCGTTCATTCATGTTGATTTTATAGTATAACTGACGTAAGTGAAACATATTTCATTAATTGTATTTCCTTCTATATTATAACGTGAATGGTTATATATTGCAAAATGTTATTTTTATCTGTAGGTGATTACCTTGATAACGGTTTAATAAACCGAAACCGATAGGAATCAAAAACAAAATAAAAACATCAGGAAGTATAAAATTAACAAGTTTTATTGGATTCTATTAGAACTAGAAAGATTCGAGTTTAGCCGTGCATCTTCAGAAAATAAATGTATTATACGAGGTGACAGTACTGTAATATTTATCTCAAGATTTTTATAATGAAAAGTATATAAGTTTGTATACTGTCTTGAAGAGGAACGTTTCAGCTTCAATTTCATGTATAAATCGTTTTAGGACTCCTAAAAATAAAGTTAAAAGGATTTTTTGAAAATATTGAATTTTTATTCATACTAGGTTAACTTAGAAATTGATACTTCACTTTTTAACTTTTATCTCAAAATTTTTATAACCAAAAACAATTAAGTTTATATATGGTCTTGAAGAGCAAGGTTTCAGCTTCAATTTGAAGTATAAATCGTTTCATAACTCTAAAAAATAAGGACAATACGATTTCTTGAAAATCTTAAATTTTTATTCGATTTAGGTTAAGTTAAAAATTGTTACTTCACTTTTTAACTTTTATCTCAACATTTTTATAACAAAAAACAATTAAGTTTATATACGGTCTTGAAGAGCAAGGTTTCAGCGTCAATTTGAAGTATAAATTATTTCATAACTCCTGAAAATAAGGATAATACGATTTTTTGAAAATCTTGAATATTTATTCGTTTTAGGTTAAGTTAAAAATTGTTACTTCACTTTTTAACTTTTATCTCAACATTTTTATAACCAAAAACAATTAAGTTTATATATGGTCCTGAAGAGCAAGGTTTCAGCATCAATTTGCAGTATAAATCGTTTCATAACTCCAAAAAATAAGGACAATACGATTTCTTGAAAATCTTAAATTTTTATTCGATTTAGGTTAAGTTAAAAATTGTTACTTCACTTTTTAACTTTTATCTCAAAATTTGTATAATCAAAAGTATTTAAGTTTATATACGATCTTGAAGAGGAAGGTTTCAGCTTCAATTTGAAGTATAAATCATTTCATAACTCCTAAAAATAAGGATAATACGATTTTTTGAAAATCTTGAATTTTTATTAGTTTTAGTGTTAAATTAAAAATTGTTACTTCACTTTTTAACTTTTATCTCAAAATTTTTATAATCAAAAGTATTTAAGTTAATACATGATCTTGAAGAGGAAGGTTTCAGCTTCAATTTGAAGTATAAATCATTTCATAGCTGCTAAAAATAAGGATAATACAATTTTCTGAAAATCTTGAATTTTTATTCGTTTCAGATTAAGTTAAAAATTGTTAGCTCACTTTTTAATTTTTATCGCAAGATTTTATTATCAAAATTCAATTTGATATATAAATCGTTACATAACTCCTAGAAATAAGGACAATACGATTTCTTGAAAATATTGAACTTCTATTCATATTAGGTTAAGTTAAAAGCTGATAGTTCACTTTTTAACTTTTATCTCAAAATTTTTATAACCAAAAACAATTGAGTTTATATACGGTCTTGAAGAGCAAGGTTTCAGCTTCAATTTGAAGTATAAATCATTTCATAACTCCTGAAAATAAGGATAATACGATTTTTTTTTGAAAATCTTGAATTTTTATTCGTTTTAGATTAAGTTAAAAATTGATACTTTATTTCTTAACTTTTATCTCAAGATTTTTATAACAAAAAACAATGAAGTTTATATAACGTGTTGAAGAGCAAGGTTTCAGCTTCAATTTGAAGTATAAATCGTTTCATAATTCCAAAAAATAAAGACAATACGATTTTTTGAAAATCTTAAAATTTTATTCGATTTAGGTTAAGTTAAAAATTGTGTCTTGACTTTTTAACATGTATCTCAAGAATTCTATAACAAAAAACAATTAAATTTATATACGATCTTAAAGAGCAAGGTTTCAGCTTCAATTTGAAGTATAAATCATTTCATAACTCCTAACAATAAGGATAATACGATTTTTTGAAAATCTTGAATTTTTATTCGTTTTAGGTTAAGTTAAAAATTGTTACTTCACATTTTCACTTTTATTTCAAAATTTGTATAAGCAAAAGTATTTAAGTTTATATACGGTCTTGAAGAGGAAGGTTTCAGCTTCAATTTGAAGTATAAATTATTTCATAACTCCATAAAATAAGGATATTACGATATTTTGAAAATCTTTAATTTTTATTCGCTTTAGGTTAAGTTAGAAATTGTTACTTCACTTTTTAACTTTTATCTCAACATTTTTATAATCAACAGTATTTCAATTTATACATGGTCTTGAAAAAGAAGGTTTCAGCTTCAATTTCAGGTATAAATCGTTTCATGACTCCTAAAAATAAAGTCTAGACGATTTTTTGAAAGTATTGAATTTTTATTCATATTAGGTTAAGTTAAAAATTGATACTTCACTTTTTAACTTTTATCTCAAAATTTTTATAACCAAAAATAATTGAGTTTATATAAAGTTTTGAAGAGCAAGGTTTCAGCTTCAATTTGATATATAAATCATTTCATAACTCCTAAAAATAAGGATAATACGATTTTTTGAAAATCTTGAATTTTTATTCGTTTTAGGTTAAGTTAAAAATTGTTACTTCGCTTTTTAACTTTTATCTCAAAATTTGTATAAGCAAAAGTATTTAAGTTTATATACGGTCTTGAAGAGCAAGGTTTCAGCTTCAATTGGAAGTATAAATCATTTCATAACTTCTAAAAATAAGCATAATACGATTTTTTGAAAATCTTGAATTTTTATTCGTCTTAGGTTAAGTTAAAAATTGTTAGTTCTCTTTTTAACTTTTATCTGAAGATTTTTATAACAAAAGGCAATTAAGTTTATGTACGGTTTTGAAGAGGAAGGTTTCAGCTTCAATTTCATGTATAAATCGTTTCATAGCTCCTAAAAATAAAGACAATACGATTTTTTGAAAATTTTGAATTTTTGTTCGTTTTAAGTTAAGTTAAAAATTGTTACATTGTTGTGCTGTTTTATACCAAGATTTTTATATATTCAGACCACCCGTACCAGGGATTTTTCTCAAAAACGCGATTATCTAAGAAGTTGCAATAAAAAATATGATAATAAAATCGTATATGAAGAATCCTATGCACCAGTTTTTATCACACTGGTAACACCGGAAGTTGGTGGTAATGACATCAACTTAAAAATTTTCCAAGATTTTTAAAAATAAACAACTTTTGCTTTAACTCTTCTTAGATTTAATGCAACGTTTACGTGCTATTGATGAAAATCTTAAGGGACCGGCTGAAATTATTTTTCAATAATTTATGATTAAGTGAGCTATGACTTCCACATTTGACATTTATTATTAAAAAAATACTATGTTTACCAACGAAGACGCACTTGACATGTTAATGGTGTTGGGAGAATGTAAAGAAAACTTTCGGAAAGCAGCGCGAAGATATACGGCAAGATTTCCCGATCGTCCGCAACAGTTGCGGCATGTTTTTAAACGTTTGGCGAACCGAATAAAACGTACAGGTTGTGTGCAACCAACTCAGGACAAAGTCTTGCCGATTCGAAGAGTCAGAAGTGATCAGAAGAGAGGAAAGTACTGCTGAAGTTCTTGAAGCGGTGAACTTGAATCCACACGTTTCTACATGCCGGATTTCGATAGACTTAACATTAAGCCAATCAACAGTATGGAGAATGTTAAAGGAAAATCATTTGCATCCTTACCATCTTACAATTAGTGTCTATCAGGCTCTTAATGGACGAAATTTTGAAGAAGGCTGGCTTTTTGTAATTGGATTTTGGATCATGATCATGCGATTTTCCTAGACGGATTAAAAACTGGTGCATTGGATTCATCATATACGATTTTATTATCATATTTTTTATTGCAACTTCTTAGGTATACCGGGTGGTCTGAATCACTCGGTATACGGTCTTGAAGAGCAAGGTTTCAGCTTCAATTTGAAGTATAAATCATTTCATAACTCTTAAAAATAAGGATAATACGATTTTTTGAAAATCTTGAACTTTTATTCGTTTTAGATTAAGTTAAAAATTGTGAACTCACTTTTTAATTTTTATATCAAGATTTTGATAATCAAAAGTATTTCAATTAATACATGGTCTTGAAGAAGAAGGTTTCAGCTTCAATTTCAGGTATAAATCGTTTCATAACTCCTAAAAATAAAGTCAAGAGGATTTTTTGAAAGTATTGAATTATTATTCATATTAGGTTAGGTAAGTTAAAAATTGATACTTCACTTTTTAACTTTTATCTCAAAATTTTTATAATCAAAAGTATTTTAGTTTATATACGGTCTTGAAGAGGAAGGTTTCAGCATCAATTTGAAGTATAAATCATTTCATAACTCCTAAAAATAAGGATAATACGATTTTTTGAAAATCTTGAATTTTTATTCGTTTTAGGTTAAGTTAAAAATTGTTACTTCGCTTTTTAACTTTTATCTCAAAATTTGTATAAGCAAAAGTATTTAAGTTTATATACGGTCTTGAAGAGCAAGGTTTCAGCTTCAATTTGAAGTATAAATCATTTCATAACTCCTGAAAATAAGGATAATACGATTTCTTGAAAATCTTGAATTTTTATTCGTTTTAGGTTAAGTTAAAAATTGTTACTTCACTTTTTAACTTTTATCTCAAAATTTTTATAATCAAAAGTATTTTAGTTTATATACGATCTTAAAGAGCAAGATTTCAGCTTCAATTTGAAGTATAAATCATTTCATAACTCCTAAAAATAAGGATAATACAATTTTTTGAAAATCTTACATTTTTATTAGTCTTAGGTTAACTTAAAAATTGTTACTTCACTTTTTAACTTTTATCTCAAAATTTTTATAATCAAAAGTATTTTAGTTTATATACGGTCTTGAAGAGGAAGGCTTCAGCATCAATTTGAAGTATAAATCATTTCACAACTCCTGAAAAGAAGGATAATACGATTTTTTGAAAATCTTGAATTTTTATTCGTTTTAGGTTATGTTAAAAATTGTGACTTCACTTTTTAACATTTATCTCAAAATTTTTATAATCAAAAGTATTTTAGTTTATATACGATCTTAAAGAGCAAGATTTCAGCTTCAATTTGAAGTATAAATCATTTCATAACTCCTGAAAATAAGGATAATACGATTTTTTGAAAATCTTGATTTTTATTCGTTTTAGATTAAGTTAAAAATTGAGACTTTATTTCTTACCTTTTATCTCAAGATTTTTATAACAAAAAACTATGAAGTTTATATACGGTCTTGAAGAGCAAGGTTTTAGCTTCAATTTGATATATAAATCGTTTCATAACTCCTAGAAATAAGGACAATACGATTTTTTGAAAATTTTGAATTATTATTCGTATTAGGTTAAGTTAAAAATTGTTACTTCACTTTTTAACTTTTATCTCAAAATTTGTATAATCAAAGGTATTTAAGTTTCTATACGGTCTTGAAGAGGAAGGTTTCAGCTTCAACTTCATGTATAAATCGTTTCATGACTCCTAAAAATAAAGCCAAGAGCATTCTTTGAAATCTGGAATTTTACTGTATAACAAAATCGTTTTTTTTTGTTGTAGGAATATCAGGTGTTTCTGAAATTTACTCAAACAGAAAAGGTGTGGTGGCTGGTTGGGGATCAACAAACGCATTTTCACTTCTATATTCTTGTATACCCAACAAATTGGCTTTACCAATTTTCGCACAAAAAGATTGCAACGCAACAGCTTCGACTCTTTTTTGTGCTGGATTTGTAGGTGGGGGAAGAGATACGTGTAAGGTAAATTAAACTAAATAAATCCCTAATGATTTAAGATAATCAAAATTTTTATTACAGGGCGATTCAGGGAGTCCGTTTCAAATTCGAAATTTATATAAACGATATGAATTAATAGGTAAATAATTATGAATCAAATATAATTTATTTTTTAATTTTTTTGTAAGGAATCGTTTCAAGTGGGATTGGATGCGCACTTCCAGGTAATCCTGGTCAATACACCGATGTTAGTTTATTTGTTCCTTGGATAATAAAACATTTATCTAAATACTCATATTGTTGGTAAAAAGAAATAAATTTATACTTTCTATAAATAAAATTGAAGACATCGTAGTTATTAAAATGACTGAGAATGTGAAATCGACGACGTCGTCTTTTTAATGTTAAACGCTTCCAATACGAAGACATTTATGGTAGGCTTGCAAATCTTTCCTCTTATAATTTGAACTAGACACCATTTCCCTTGGCACAGAGACGAGAATCGTGTGTAGCTTGTACCGTTTCACTTACCTCGCTCGTTTTCTAAGTTCATTGGCAACGAAAGTGCACATTTTCTAGGTGCAGGTGTAGTAGGTCAGATAAAATTACCGGGTTTTGACCGAGAACTTGCAAGTTTCTCTACGATATTTTACTTAAATAAATTAAAACTAAAAAAAAATAATCAAAGTCTTAGTTTCACTCTCTATGTATCAAGTCTCGTTTATAATTAAAAAGATTAAACAATAAATTGTGTGGGTTTAATTTCGCCTCCAATTATTAAAAGAAAAAAAAAGTTATTGTATTATTATTATTAATGTGGTTATTGTATTGTCTTTGTTGAAATTTTCTTTTAGTTTTGTGCAATTGCTTTAACGAGGGTTCATTTGAGGTAAGTTTAATACGAAATAATTAGTGTTCTCGGTTACGTACAAAACCGAAAATGTCTCGGTTTGTTAACATATGTAATTTACGAGATTAGTCTTGATTATTTTACGCAAGAACAAATTCATTTCGTTTCGCAACATCTTTAAATTGTGTCACCGCCGTAAGATATTATGATTAATGATTAAATTGGTTTTGAAACTTGAAATGAAACAGAAAACCATAAAACCGAATAAGATGGAAATTTCATTTTCACTTCCACATACTTAACACTCTTTAAATAATGACTTCTATTTGTAGTCGTTGAGAACGTAAAATCTTTTTTGAAAAATATGCTGCATTTGTGTTAAACAAATAGAACATTTCGCAACTATATCTACACAGGAAGATGTAGCAAAAAAAACAATCTTTGAGGTAATATTGAGACAGAAAAACTAACACAAAAAAACTGCGTTCACAAAATTTAATGTTCTTCAACTTTGTTCTCTTCTAATTTTGCTCTTCAAGGATACGAATTGAGAAATTATGAAAAAAACAATAATCTATCAATTTAATGATATCTTCCTATGAAAGTCGAAAAATATGACTCGAACAAAGAAGATATAATAAGAAAAGTTGTAGGAAATTTTATCTTCTATAATTTTGGTCTCTTTTGCTTTTGCTCCCCGAAGCATAGGAACTGAGAAATTGCGAAACAAACTAGCAAAAACTGGATAATCTGTCAATTTATTGATATCTTCCTATAAATGTCGAAAAATATAACTCGAACAAAGAAGATGCAATAAGAAAAGTTGTAGGAAATTTTGTCTTCTATAATTTTGCTCTCTTTTACTTTTGCTCTTCGAAGCATAGGAAATGTAAAATAGTGAAAAAACTAGGGAAAATTGTAATCTGCTGTCAATTTATTGATATCTTCCTATGAATGTCGAAAAATATAACTCGAACAAAGAAGATGTAATAAGAAAAGTTAATCTTCTATAATTTTGCTCTCTTTTGCTTTTGCTCTCCGAAGCATAGGAAATGTGAAATTGCAAAAAAACTAAGCAAAACTGTATAATCTGTCAATTTATTGATATCTTCCTATGAATGTCGAAAAATATAACTAAAACAAAGAAGATGCAATAAGAAAAGTTGTAGGAAAAGTTATCTTCTATAATTTTGCTCTCCATTGCTTTTGCTCTTCGAAGCATAGGAAATGTGAAATAGCGAAAAAATTTGGAAAAACTGTATAATCTGTCAATTTATTGATATCTTCCTATGAAAGTCGAAAAATATAACTCGAACAAAGAAGATGCAATACGAAAAGTTATAGGAAATTTAATCTTCTATAATTTTGTTCTCTTTTGCTTTTGCTCTCCGAAGCATAGGAAATGTGTAATTGCAAAACAAACTAGCGAAAACAGTATAATCTGCCAATTTATTGATATCTTCCTATGAATGTCGAAAAAGATAACTCGAACAAAGAAGATGCAATACGAAAAGTTATAGGAAATTTAATCTTCTATAATTTTGTTCTCTTTTGATTTTGCTCTCCGAAGCATAAGAAATGTGTAATTGCAAAACAAACTAGCGAAAACAGTATAATCTGCCAATTTATTGATATCTTCCTATGAATGTCGAAAAAGATAACTCGAACAAAGAAGATGCAATAAGAAAAGTTGTAGGAAATTTAATCTTCTATAATTTTGCTCTGTTTTGCTTTTGCTCTCCGAAGCATAAGAAATGTGTAATTGCAAAACAAACTAGCGAAAACAGTATAATCTGCCAATTTATTGATATCTTCCTATGAATGTCGAAAAATATAACTCGAACAAAGAAGATGTAATAAGAAAAGTTAATCTTCTATAATTTTGCTCTCTTTTGCTTTTGCTCTCCGAAGCATAGGAAATGTGAAATTGCAAAAAAACTAAGCAAAACTGTATAATCTGTCAATTTATTGATATCTTCCTATGAATGTCGAAAAATATAACTAAAACAAAGAAGATGCAATAAGAAAAGTTGTAGGAAAAGTTATCTTCTATAATTTTGCTCTCCATTGCTTTTGCTCTTCGAAGCATAGGAAATGTGAAATAGCGAAAAAATTTGGAAAAACTGTATAATCTGTCAATTTATTGATATCTTCCTATGAAAGTCGAAAAATATAACTCGAACAAAGAAGATGCAATACGAAAAGTTATAGGAAATTTAATCTTCTATAATTTTGTTCTCTTTTGCTTTTGCTCTCCGAAGCATAGGAAATGTGTAATTGCAAAACAAACTAGCGAAAACAGTATAATCTGCCAATTTATTGATATCTTCCTATGAATGTCGAAAAAGATAACTCGAACAAAGAAGATGCAATACGAAAAGTTATAGGAAATTTAATCTTCTATAATTTTGTTCTCTTTTGCTTTTGCTCTCCGAAGCATAAGAAATGTGTAATTGCAAAACAAACTAGCGAAAACAGTATAATCTGCCAATTTATTGATATCTTCCTATGAATGTCGAAAAAGATAACTCGAACAAAGAAGATGCAATAAGAAAAGTTGTAGGAAATTTAATCTTCTATAATTTTGCTCTGTTTTGCTTTTGCTCTCCGAAGCATAAGAAATGTGAAATTGCAAAAAAACTAGGAAAAACTATATAATCTGTCAATTTATTGATGTCTTCCTATGAATGTCGAAAAATATAACCCGAACAAAGAAGATGCAATAAGAAAAGTTGTAGGAAAATTTATCTTCTATAATTTTACTCTCTTTTGCTTTTGCTCTCCGAAGCATAGGAAATGTGAAATTGCAAAAAAACTAGGGAAAACTGTATAATCTGTCAATTTATTGATATCTTCCTATGAAAGTGGAAAAATATAACTCGAACAAAGAAGATGCAATAAGAAAAGTCGTAGGAAATTTAATCTTGTATAATTTTGCTCTCCTTTGTTTTTGCTCTTCGAACCATAGGAAATGTGAAATTGCAAAAAAACTAGGAAAAACTGTATAATCTGTCAATTTATTGATATCTTCCTATGAATGTCGAAAAATATAACTCGAACAAAGAAGATGCAATAAGAAAAGTTGTAGGAAATTTTATCTTCTATAATTTTGCTCTGTTTTGCTTTTGCTGTCCGAAGCATAGGAAATGTGAAATTGCGAAAAAACTAGGGATAACTGTATAATCTGTCAATTTATTGATATCTTCCTATGAATGTCGAAAAATATAACTCGAACAAAGAAGATGCAATAAGAAAAGTTGTAGGAAATTTTATCTTCTATAATTTTGCCCTGTTTTGCTTTTGCTGTCCGAAGCATAGGAAATGTGAAATTGCGAAAAAACTAGGGATAACTGTATAATCTGTCAATTTATTGATATCTTCCTATGAATGTCGAAAAATATAACTCGAACAAAGAAGATATAATAAGAAAAGTTATAGGAAAGTTAATCTTCTATAATTTTGCTCTCTTTTGCTTTTGCTCTCCGAAGCATAGGAAATGTGAAATTGCAAAGAAACTAGGGATAACTGTATAATCTGTCAATTTATTGATATCTTCCTATGAATGTCGAAAAATATAACTCGAACAAAGAAGATGCAATAAGAAAAGTTGTAGGAAATTTTATCTTCTATAATTTTGCTCTCTTTTGCTTTTGCTGTCCGAAGCATAGGAAATGTGAAATTGCGAAAAAAGTAGGAACAATTGTATAATTTGTCAATTTATTGATATCTTCCTATGAATGTCGAAAAATATAACTCAAACAAAGAAGATGCAATAAGAAAAGTTGTAGGAAATTTTATCTTCTATAATTTTGCCCTGTTTTGCTTTTGCTGTCCGAAGCATAGGAAATGTGAAATTGCGAAAAAACTAGGGATAACTGTATAATCTGTCAATTTATTGATATCTTCCTATGAATGTCGAAAAATATAACTCGAACAAAGAAGATATAATAAGAAAAGTTATAGGAAAGTTAATCTTCTATAATTTTGCTCTCTTTTGCTTTTGCTTTCCGAAGCATAGGAAATGTGAAATTGCAAAGAAACTAGGGATAACTGTATAATCTGTCAATTTATTGATATCTTCCTATGAATGTCGAAAAATATAACTCGAACAAAGAAGATGCAATAAGAAAAGTTGTAGGAAATTTTATCTTCTATAATTTTGCTCTCTTTTGCTTTTGCTGTCCGAAGCATAGGAAATGTGAAATTGCGAAAAAAGTAGGAACAATTGTATAATTTGTCAATTTATTGATATCTTCCTATGAATATCGAAATATATAACTCAAACAAAGAAGATGCAATAAGAAAAGTTGTAGGAAATTTTATCTTCTATAATTTTGCTCTCTTTTGCTTTTGCTGTCCGAAGCATAGGAAATGTGAAATTGCGAAAAAAGTAGGAACAATTGTATAATTTGTCAATTTATTGATATCTTCCTATGAATGTCGAAAAATATAACTCGAACAAAGAAGATATAATAAGAAAAGTTATAGGAAAGTTAATCTTCTATAATTTTGCTCTCTTTTGCTTTTGCTCTCCGAAGCATAGGAAATGTGAAATTGCAAAGAAACTAGGGATAACTGTATAATCTGTCAATTTATTGATATCTTCCTATGAATGTCGAAAAATATAACTCGAACAAAGAAGATGCAATAAGAGAAGTTCTAGGAAATTTAATCTTCTATAATTTTGCTCTCTTTAGCTTTTGCTCTCCGACGCATGAAAAAGGAGATAGTATTGATTGACTAGTATCACATTGTCACGTCCAGTTTTCGGCATTGTTTCCAATACCAGCATGTTAATACTTCTGCAAACAGTATCTAGTCTTCTACCAGCAGCATTACGTCTTCTGCAAGCACTGTCTAGTCGTCTGCCAGAAATACCCAAGTAACTTGTAACAGTTTTAGTTATAATTTTCTAAGTTTAAAATAACAAATTATAAGTTAACTTAAAATATTTGTTGAAAGAAAATTCTTAACTAATTATTCTAAGATTAATGGTAATTTAACTTTCGATCGCCAACTGACTCTTTCTTTCTTCAAAATAATTCCATCCACTTTTCCTATTTTTCCTGCCTTTATTAGATTATTGTACCCTTTCTTTTCCGTCTCTAATCAGTTTTCTCCAAAGTCTCTTTTAAAAGAAATACAATGGAAGAAAACGAAAGTCTCCTCTCCGTTACTTTTCTTCGCAGTGTTTGAAACGGATGGTGATGCAGTTCGGTGCATGCTGCATAGAAAGCTTTCGATTATTATTAACAGTAGAGAGAACGCAAAAAATAATTCTCCCACTTTTCTTCCTTCCTATCAACCGAGTGGATATTAAAGCTCGCACGTGAACGTTTTGCGACTCACAAAAACGTACAATTTACTTCAGCTCTCATCGAGACGTTAGATTCCAAAATAGTTTCATTATTTTAAGATTTACTTTCAACGTAAAGAATTCTATTTTTTTTTTTTTCATTTTTTGGAGTTGGTGTGTTGAAGTAAGTTTTAAAAAAAATTTGAAGATTAACGATTTTGTGATTCATCGAGAAGATACATCAAGAAGATTCAATGGAGATTCAAGAAATATACAAGATTTAACGAAAAAAATTACGCTTTAAAGAAAAATTTTAAAATAATAATAAAAAGAAAAATTCGAGAAGATTGAGAAAGAGAAGTTTGAAATACTTTTAATTCAAATAGTAAAAGCTTTGAAACAAATCATTTTGTTTCTTAATAAAAAGTTTTATTACTATTAAAAAATATGGCGCCAAATTCTAAGGATATTCCAATTCCTGATCAAGGAAATAAGAACGTCAATTTAAACGAGATCAAATTACCTGCAGATATAGGCACGGATTGGGAATTTAAAAGACCTTGGGTTTGGAAGAACATAATCGGCTTCATTCTTCTTCATTTGGCTTGCATTTATGGTATTTACAGAGCTATTTATTATGCTAAATCGATAACATCAATTTGGGGTAAGTTTTGTTTGTTAATAATTAATCAAAATTGGATAAAATTAAGTAGTTTAGAACAACTTTTTGAATTCATAAAAGCTCATAAGCCAGTTTTACACATATAAAATAAGTAAACTATTAATATATATAATATCTATATAACCATTAAAATATATAAATCATAATTTTTAAAATTCTAAACTCAAATTTATTTATTTTTTTAGTTTTATTTTTGTTATTTTGAGGTGATTAAATTGGTAGCATTGATTGTTGAAACAAAACCATTTGCTGGATTTGTTAGTTGGATCAATAAGGAACATTTTTTATATAAAAAGTTTTTTCTACATATTTTTATTGTGAAGTTACATTTAATTTTTATGTAAAAATATGTAAATTTCACATTTTTTGATATTTTGTGGTGATTAAGGTATCTTTTGGTATCTTTTTATTAAATTTGTTATTTACATCAATAACGATCATTTTTTATATAAAAGTGTTTTTGTGTATCGTTTTTTTCAGGAGTTACAATAATTTTATTGGCAAAAGTATGAAAATTCAACTTTTTTGTAACTTTGAGGCGATTAAATTGGTAGTATTGATTCTTGGAACAAATCACTATATTAGTATTATTAGTTAAATCAATAAAGAATACTTTTTTGTATGCAAAGGTTTTTCTATATCTTTTTATTTTGAAGTTACACTTAATTTTCATGTAAAAATACATAAATTTCACATTCTTTGATATTTTGTGCCGATTAAGTTGGTGATATTGATTCTAGGAACAAATTCTTATATTAGTATTATTAGTTAAATCAATAAGGAATATTTTTTTGTATAAAAAGGTTTTTCTACGTTTTTTTATTTTGAAGTTACATTAAATTTTTATGTAAAAATACATAAATTTCACATTTTTTGATATTTCGTGGCGATTAAGTTGGTAATATTGATTCTAGGAAAAAATTCTTATATTAGTATTACTAGTTAAATCAATAAGCAATACTTTTTTATATAAAAAGATTTTTCTGCATCTTTTTATTTTGATGTTACAATTATTCTTTATGTAAAAATACCTAAATTTCACATTTCTTTATATTTTGGGGTGATTAAGTTGGTAACATCGATTTGCAAAAATATCTTTTCATTAAATTTGATATTTGTATCAATAAGGAACATTTTTCTATAAAACTATTTTGTGTATCGTTTTATTTAGGAGTTATAACAATTTTAATTATAAAAATATGAAAATTTAATATTTTGGTAGTTTTGAGGCAATTAAGTTGGTAATATTGATTGTTGGAACAAAACTTTATATTAGATTTGTTAGTTAAATTAATAAGGAAAATTTTTAGTATAATAAAATTCTTGTGCACCGTTATATTTAGAAGTTACAATAATTTTATTGGCAAAAGTATGAAAATTTAACTTTTTTGTAACTTTGAGGCCATTAAACTGGTAGTATTGATTCTTGGAACAAATCCCTATATTAGTATTATTAGTTAAATCAATAAGGAATGCTTTTTTGTATAAAAAGGTTTTTCTACATCTTTTTATTTTAAAATTACAATTAATTTTTATGTAAAAATACATAAATTTCACATTTTTTGATATTTTGTGGTGGTTAAGTTGGTAACATCGATTTTGGAAAAATACCTTTTTATTAAATTTGTTATTTGGATCAATAAGGAATATTTTTTATATAAAAGTGTATTTGTGTATCATTTTATTTAGGAGATACAACAATTTTATTCATAAAAATCTGAAAATTTAATATTTTTGTAATTTTGAGGCGATTAAGTTGGTAGTATTGATTGTTGCAATAAAACCCTATACTAGATTTGTTAGTTGCATCAATAAGGAATATTTTTTGAATAAAAAAATTCTTGTGTACCGCATTATTTAGAAATTACAATAATTTTATTGGCAAAAGTATGAAAATATAACTTTTCTATGATTTTGAGGCGATTAAGTTGGTAATATCGATTCTAGGAACAAATCCCTATATTAGTATTATTAGTTAAATCAATAAGGAATACTTTTATATATAAAAAGTTTTGTCTACATCTTTTTATTTTGAAGTTACAATTAATTTTTATGTAGAAATTCGTAAATTTCACATTTTTTGATATTTTGTGGCGATTAAATTGGTAACATCGATTATAGAAAGGTACCTTTTTATTAAATTTGTTATTTGGGTCAATAAGGAACATTTTTTATATAAAAATATTTTTGTGTATCATTTTATTTAGGAGTTACAACAATTTTATTCATAAAAATCTGAAAATTTAATATTTTTGTAATTTTGAGGCGATTAAGTTGGTAGTATTGATTGTTGGAATAAAACCCCGTATTAGATTTGTTAGATAGATCAATAAGGAACATTTTTTGCATAAAAAAATTCTTGTGTACTCTTTCATCTAGAAATTATAAAAATTTTATTTTTTATTTAATTTTTTTTTGTAATTTTGAGGCGATTAAGTTGGTAATATTGATTCTTGGAACAAATCCCTATATTAATATTATTAGTTAAATCAATAAGGAATACTTTTTTATATAAAAAGTTTTTTCTATATTTTTATTTTAAAATTACATTTAATTTTTATGTAAAAATACATAAATTTTACATTTTTTTATATTTTGTGCTGATTAAGTTGGTAACATCGATTTTGGAAAGATACCTTTTTATTAAAATTGTTATTTGGATCAATAAGGAACATTTTTTATATAAAAGTGTTTTTGTGTATCGTTTCTTTTAAGAATTACAACAATTTTATTCAAAAAAATCTGAAAATTTAATATTTTCGTAATTTTGAGGCGATTAAGTTGGTAGTATTGATTGTTGGAATAAAACCCTATATTAGATTTGTTAGTTGCATCAATCAGGAACATATTTAGCATAAAAAAATCTTGTGTATTGTTTTATTTAGAAGTTACAATAATTTTATTGGCAAAAATATGAAAATTTAACTTTTTTTAGTAATTTTGAGGCGATTAAGTTGGTAATATTGATTCTTGAAACAAATACCTATATTAGTATTATTAGTTAAATCAATGAGGAATACTTCTTCATATAAAACGTTTTTTCTGCGTCTTTTTATTTTGAAGTTACAATTAATTTTTATGTAAAATTACGTAAATTTTACATTTTCCGCTATTTTGTAGTGATTAAGTAAACATCGATTATGGAAAGATATATTGATTGTTGGAATAACACCCTATTGTGGATTTGATAGATTGTTTATTAAACCGTAATCAAAGTCCAATAAATAATATTAAAAATAGTATAACTGACGTGATTACCTTGATGTCGGTTTAATAAACAGAAACCGGTAGGAATCAAAAGCAAAACAAAAACATCAAGAAATATAAAGTTAACAAGTTTTTTTGAATTCTGTTTTTATTTTGAAGATACAATTAATTTTTATGTAAAAATACATAAATTTAATATTTTTAATATTTTGAGGGTATTAAGTTGGTAACATCGATTTTGGAAAGATACCTTTTTATTAAATTTGTTATTTGGATCAAAAAGGAACATTTTTTATACAACAGTATTTTTGTGTATCGTTTTATTTAGGAGTAACAACAATTTTATTCATAAAAATCTGAAAAATTAGCTTCTTTGTTATTTTGAGGCGATTAAGTTGGTAATATTGATTCTTGGAACAAATCCCTATATTAGTATAATTAGTTAAATCAATAAGGAATCCTTTTTTATATAAAAAGTTTTTTCTACATCCTTTTATTTTGAAGTTAGAATTAATTTTTATGTAAAAATACGTAAATTTCACATATCTTAATATGTTGAGATGATTAAGTTGGTAACACTGATTTTGGAAAGATATCGTTTAATTAAACTTGTTATTTGGAGCAATAAGGAACACTCTTTATATAAAAGTATTTTTGTGTATCGTTTTATTTAGGAGTTACAACAATTTGATTCATAAAAATCTAAAAATTTAATGTTTTCTAAATTTTGAGGCGGTTAAGTTGGTAGTATTGATTATTGCAATAGAACCCTATATTAGATTTGTTAATTGGATCAATAAGGAATATTTTTTGCAAAAAAAATTGTTGTGTACCGTTTTGTTTAGAAGTTACAATAATTTAATTGGCAAAAGTATGAAAATTTAACTTTTTTGTAATTTTCAGGCGATTAAGTTGGTAATATTGATTCTTGGAACAAATCTCTATATTAGTATTATTAGTTGAATCAATAAAGAATACTTTTTTATATAAAAAGTGTTTTCTACATCTTTTTATTTTGAAGTTACAATTAATATTTATGTAAAAGTACGTAAATTTCACATTTTTTAATATTTTGTGGTGATTAAGTTGGTAACATCGATTTGCAAAAATATCTTTTTATTAAATTTGTTATTTGGATCAATAAGGATCATTTTTTATATAAAAGTGTTTTTGTGTATCGTTTTATTTAGGAGTTACAACAATTTTCTTCATAAAAATTTGAAAATTTAATATTATTGCAATTTTGAGGTGATTAAGTTGGTAGTATTGATTGTTGGAATAAAACTTTATATTAGATTTGTTAGTTGAGTCAATGAGGAACATTTTTTGTATAAAAAAATTCTTATGTACCGTTTTATTTAGAAGTTACAATAATTTTATTGGCAAAAGTATGAAAATTTAACTTTTTTGGAATATTGAGGCGACTAAGTTGGTAATATTGATTCTTAAAACAAATCCCTATATTAGCATTATTAGTTAAATCAATACGGTATACTTTTTTATATAAAATTTTTTTCTGCATCCTTTTATTTTGAAGTTAGAATTAATTTTTATGTAAAAATACGTAAACTTCATATTTCTTGATATGTTGAGATGATTAAGTTGGTAACATTGATTTTGGAAATATATCGTTTAATTAAACTTGTTATTTGGATCAATAAGGAACACTCTTTATATAAAAGTATTTTTGTGTATCGTTTTATTTAGGAGTTACAACAATTTTATTCATAAAAATCTAAAAATTTAATGTTTTCTAAATTTTGAGGCGGTTAAGTTGGTAGTATTGATTGTTGCAATAAAACCCTATATTAGATTTGTTAATTGGATCAATAAGGAACATTTTTTGCAAAAAAAATTGTTGTGTACCGTTTTATTTAGAAGTTACAATAATTTAATTGGCAAAAGTATGAAAATTTAGCCTTTTTGTAATTTTCAGGCGATTAAGTTGGTAATATTGATTCTTGTAACAAATCTCTATATTGGTATTATTAGTTGAATCAATAAAGAATACTTTTTTATATAAAAAGTGTTTTCTACATCTTTCTATTTTGAAGTTACAATTAATTTTTAACGTAAAAGAACGTAAATTTCACATTTTTTAATATTTTGTGGTGATTAAGTTGGTAACATCGATTTGGAAAAATATCTTTTTATTAAATTTGTTATTTGGATCAATAAGGATCATTTTTTATATAAAAGTGTTTTTGTGTATCGTTTTATTTAGGAGTTACAACATTTTTTTTGATAAAAATCTGAAAATTTAATATTATCGTAATTTTGAGGCGGTTAAGTTGGTAGTATTGATTATTGGAATAAAACCCTATACTAGATTTGTTAGGTGCATCAATAAGGAACATTTTTTGCATAAAAAAATTCTTGTGTACCGTTTTATTTAGAAATTACAATAATTTTATTGGCGAAAGTATGAAAATTTAACTTTTTTGTAATTTTCTTGCGATTAAGTTGGTAATATTGATTCTTGTAACAAATCTCTATATTAGTATTATTAGTTGAATCAATAATGAATATTTTTTTATATAAAAAGTGTTTTCTACATATTTCTATTTTGAAGTTACAATTAATTTTTAACGTAAAAGAACGTAAATTTCACATTTTTTAATATTTTGTGGTGATTAAGTTGGTAACATCGATTTGGAAAAATATCTTTTTATTAAATTTGTTATTTGGATCAATAAGGATCATTTTTTATATAAAAGTGTTTTTGTGTATCGTTTTATTTAGGAGTTACAACAACTGTCTTAATAAAAATCTGAAAATTTAATATTATCGTAATTTTGAGGCGGTTAAGTTGGTAGTATTGATTGTTAGAATAAAACCTCATATTAGATTTGTTAGTTGAATCAATGAGGAACATTTTTTGCATAAAAAAATTCTTATGTACCGTTTTATTTAGAAGTTACAATAATGTTATTGAAAAAAGTATTAAAATTTAACTTTTTTGGAATTTTGAGGCGACTAAGTTGGTAATATTGATTCTTAAAACAAATTCCTATATTAGCATTATTAGTTAAATCAATACGGTATACTTTTTTATATAAACAATTTTTTCTGCATCTTTTTATTTTGAAATTACAATTAATTTTTATGTAAAAATACATAAATTTCACATTTTTTGATATTTTGTGATGATTAAGTTGGTAACATCGATTATGGAAAGATACCTTTTTATTAAATTTGTTATGTGGATCAATAAGGAATATTTTTTATATAAAAGTATTCTTGTGTACCGTTTTATTTAGAAGTTACAATAATTTTATTGGCAAAAATATGAAAATTTACTTTTTTTGTAGCTTTGAGGCGATTAAGTTGGTAATATTGATTCTTAGAGCAAATCCCTTTATTAGTATTATTAATTAAATCAATAAGGAATACTTTTTTATATAAACAGTTTTTTGTACATCTGAAGTTACAATTAATTTTTGATTTACTTTAGATCTTTATTTTTTTCAGCACTACTAGTTCTTTTTGGTTCCGGTGAAGGGGTAACCATCGGCGGTCACAGATTATACGCCCATAAAGCCTTTAAAGCAAAATTTTTAACAAGACTCGCATTAATTTTGCTCCATACTGTAGCTGGACAAGTAAGTACTATATAGAAATATGTTTTGTGCGATTTCGAAACAATTAATTTAAATTTCCTAGTATAGTCTCATCTTTATACCAACCTTAATCAAGTGGTTAACCGCTTAATTAAAAACTGAAAACTTTCAAAACACCTCTCCAATTTTTACAATGACAATTTAAATTTAATGCAATTTGTATCCCTTTCGTTGCGGACTCATTCGCCTCGCGACGAGAAAGCAGTAAAAAGCTTTAAGTTCAAGGTTGGATCTTAACGAGTTTATGAGAAGGGAAAGTTAATTTAGTAGTTTTTAGAAAGATTTCTTAGAAAATAAGACATCAAAGTTAGCAACAAAAAAAATTTATTGTCTTTTTTTAAAATTAATCCATATTCCTGATTTTGGCACTGCCATAACAGCAACGGGAATCATTTCAAAAGGTTCAACAGTTTTTTCATTAACGCTAACCTCGAACTCTTTAATTGTAGCAACCGTTGCAATCTTCATCAAAGCAACAGCGAATTTCATCCCAGCACACATCCTTTTCCCCAATCCAAACGGCATATAAGTCCCTTTTCGAATTTTCCCTCTATTCTGTTCAGAAAACCTTTCAGGAATAAACTCCAAAGCTTTTTCAAAATATCTTTCATCTTTTTGTATCGCTTCAATCGAAACGAATACAGACATTCCAGGTTTAAGGCAGACAACTTCAGTTTGACCATCCTCTAAAGGAAATTCGTAATATCCAGTACATTTTTTTGAAGTTCCTTGGAGTGATGGATAAAGTCTCATTGTTTCAGAAACGACGCAATCTAAATAACTCATTTCTTGAATAGCTTCGAAGGTGATTTCACCGTTATATCTTTCTAGAACGGTGTCGATTTCTGATTTAAGTTTCTTTTGAACCTCCGGGTTTCTTGCTAAAGCGTACAGGATGTAACCACTTTGATTTCCCGTGTTTGGATCGGTGAAAAACCCGAAACACCATGAAATAACGTCGATTTCATCGAAAGTTTCACTTTTTAACGCCATTATTGCATCTAAAAAGTCGTTGTTTTTTAAATTATTTTCGTTGCGGTGTTTTAAAGCTGTTTTAATCGTTTGTTTTACAAAATCAACGACATCTTCAGTTATGAATCTTAATCGTAACAATTTTGCCAAAAACGGTGTCATAACCATAATAAAAAATTTTAAGGCCATCAATCGACCTGGTTCCATAATTTGATTTCCTAATTTTCGATACATAGCGTCATCTCGATCGAAAGATTCCGCTTCAACTCCAAAAGCTGATAAGGCGTTTGAATCTGCGACAAATCTCGTCATTAGATCTCTTACTTCTAAAGTTTTTTTGGTTTCGATGTATTCGATCATTCTTTTTGAAGCTTTCACTAAACAGGGTGTGACGTGTTTTATTTTTGCGTTTGAAAATAAAGGGGTGAATAAGTTTCGAGCTTTTTTCCATTTTTGGCCCACTTGGAAGAATGCTCCTCTCGCGGCGATTTCGTCTAGCTCAGGATCTAACACAAAACTATTTTGCCAGAAAAAATCGATATCTTTAACTAAGGTTTGTTCGATAACCTCCGGTTTTGTTAGAAGTAAACAAGGAGTTCGCATCATATAGAAGCCAACGTAAGGAGAATTTGGAAATTTCCTATAAATACATAATTAATATGTTTGTTTTAATTAGGTCTTTGTACTTACTGATATAATTCGTATATGTATTGGGTCAAATTTTTTTTCTGCCCAAAAGGAATATTTCCCAGAAATAACTTAGGAGGTTCAAAATTAACATTTCGCTTCTTCCAATAATCGTAATTACACGTTAGATATTTGTAAAATAAAAATAACACTAAAAAACTACACAGGATTAACGAAAACATTTCTAATTCTACGTTTAACTAATATTTCAATTTAAAGTAGAAGATTTAAGACAGGTTGTGTTCGGAGCAATGTTTATGAAAAACTGTTCGTCTCTGTGATCAACATTTTAAACAACGCAAAGCGACCTTGAAACTCGTGAAATGAGAGATATAATTTCATTGTATCTCCACTTAACCTTTGGAACTGTTTAAATTGACAAAAATAAAATTAAAATGCTTTGAAACGAAAAATAAACAAAGATGAATTAATAATAATAATAAAAAAACTAAAGAAACTAAATAAGTATGGCTTATCCAGAATTCATTAAAGAATCTACTATATCAATACGTTTTTTTATATCTCGATTACTTGTTGAGGAAAAAATTGTTAAAGTTAACCCAAAAAATACGATTTGGGTTGACACTTTTTTGGAATAATTATTTCAAAATTTTATTTCTAAGTTATTAATAAGAATAAAGAAACGAAATAAGGATAGTTTATTTAGAATTCATTGATGAATCTAATGTACCAAACCATTTTTTGATATCTCGATTAGTTGTTGAGGAAAAAATTGTTAAAGTTAATTTTGATTTGGGTTGACACTTTTTGCAATGATTTTTTAAAAAATTTATTGCTAATTTATTAATAAAAATGAAAAACGTAACTAAAGAGGGTTTATTTAGAATTTATTGGTGAATCTAATGTACTAAACCGCTTCTTGATATCTCGATTAGTTGTTGAGCAAAAATTGTTAAAGTTAACATGTTGACACATTTTTGCAATGATTTTTTCAAAAATTTATTTCTATCTTATTAATAAAAATGAAGAATCTAAATAAAGAGGGTTTATTTATAATTTATTGGTGAATCTAATGTACCAAACCTTTTTTTGATATCTCGATTAGTTGTTGAAAAAAAAAATGGTTAAAGTTAATTTTGATTTTGGTTGACACTTTTTTGCAATGATTTTTTCAAAAATTAATTTCTATGTTATTAATAAAAATGAAGAACCTATATAAAGAGGGTATGTTTAGAATTTATTGGTGAATCTATTGTACCAAACCGTTTTTTGATATCTCGATTACTTATTGAGGAAAAAATTGTTAAAGTTAACATTAATTTGGGTTGACACTTCTTAGCAATGATTTTTTCAAAAATTAATTTCTAATTTATTAATAAAAATGAAAAACCGAAATAAAGAGGGTTTATTTAGAATTTATTGGTGAATCTAATGCACCAAATCATTTTTTGATATCTCGATTAGTTGTTGAGGAAAAAATTGTTAAAGCTTACATTGATTTGGATTGACACTTCTTAGCAATGATTTTTTCAAAAATTAATTTCTAATTTATTAATAAAAATGGAAAACCGAAATAAAGAGGGTTTATTTAGAATTTATTGGTGAATCTAATGCACCAAATCATTTTTTGATATCTCGATTAGTTGTTGAGGAAAAAATTGTTAAAGCTTACATTGATTTGGATTGACACTTTTTTCAATGATTTTTTCAAAATTTTAATTTCTATCTTATTAATAAAAACGAAGAACCTAAATAAGGAGGTTTTATTTATAATTTATTGGTCAATCTATTATACCAAACCGTTTTTTGATATCTCGATTAGTTGTTGAAGAAAAAATTGTTAAAGTTAATTTTGATTTGGGTTGACACTTTTCTGGAATTATTATTTCAAAATTTTATTTCTAAGTTATTAATAAGAATAATGAAACGAAATAAGGACAGTTTATTTAGAATTTATTGATGTATCTAATATACCAAACCATTTTTTGATATCTCGATTAGTTGTTGAGGAAAAAATTGTTAAAGTTAATTTTGATTTGGGATGACACTTTTTGCAATGATTTTTAAAAAAATTTATTTCTAATTTATTAATAAAAATGAAAAACGTAAATAAAGAGGGTTTATTTAGAATTTATTGGTGAATCTAATGTACTAAACCGCTTCTTAATATCTCGATTACTTGTTGAGGAAAAAATTGTTAAAGTTAACATTAATTTGGGTTGACACTTCATAGCAATGATTTTTTCAAAAATTAATTTCTAATTTATTAATAAAAATGGAAAACCGAAATAAAGAGGGTTTATTTAGAATTTATTGGTGAATCTAATGCACCAAATCATTTTTTGATATCTCGATTAGTTGTTGAGGAAAAAATTGTTAAAGCTTACATTGATTTGGGTTGACACTTTTTTTCAATGATTTTTTCAAAATTTTAATTTCTATCTTATTAATAAAAACGAAGAACCTAAATAAGGAGGTTTTATTTATAATTTATTGGTCAATCTATTGTACCAAACCGTTTTTTGATATCTCGATTACTTGTTGAGGAAAAAATTGTTAAAGTTAACATTGATTTGGGTTGACGCTTTTTTGTAGTGATGATTTTTTGAAGCTGGATACCATATATCTATCTAGGTCTATCTATCCGGCTATTATGATTATAATTTCTGAAGTGATACTCTATATTGCTACATTATTGCGATATTCGAATAAAAATGACATTAATAAGAAAGCTGATATGTTAATTTATTTGGATCAAGATACAAAATGAACTTTCTTGATGCTGATTTAACTAACTAAGCAACTCTAAAAAGAGGATACCTTAATTAATAATTGGCGATATTTCCAAAAGGATCCTTGAAGAAATAAATTTTATGGCGAATTTTGAAAATTATAGCGAATTATCGAAAATTTTATCAAAACTTCAAACATTATTTTCTCAAAAACTAAAAGTTATTTTTTAAAACGTGTTGATTCATATCAAAGAGGATACTTTTATTAATATTTTGGGAAATGTTCACACTCATATTCTAAGAAATCGATTTTATACGAATTTTTAAAACTTAATCGGCGAAAATTGCAAAATTCGAAAAAATTGTCGATTATTTCAAAAATTTATTTTGCAAGAACTAAAAGTGATTTTTCAAAACGGCTTTATACATTAAAAAGAGGGTACTTTAATTAATAATTAGTGATATTTCCACAAAGATTCTCCAAGAAATGAATTTTATAGCGAATTTTGAAAGTTATCGATGAAAATTGCAACATCGAAAATTTTATCAAAACTTCAAATATTGTTTTCTCAAACACTAAAAGTTATTTTTCAAAACGTGTTGGTTCATTGGAAAGAGGACACTTTTATTAATATTTTGGGAAATGTTCATACTCATATTCCAAGAAATCGATTTTATACGAATTTTTAAAACTTAATCGGCGAAAATTACAAAATTCGAGAAAATTGTCGATTATTTCAAAAATGCAACATCGAAAATTTTATCAAAACTTCAAATATTGTTTTATCAAAAACTAAAAGTAATTTTGCAAAACTGGTTGGTTCATTGGAAAGAGGACACTTTTATTAACACTTTGGGAATGTTTCATACTCATATTCAAAGAAATGGATTTTATACGAATTTTTAAAACTTAATCGGCAAAAATTGCAAAATTCAAAGAAATGGTCTATTATTTCAAAATTTTATTTCACAAGAACTAAAAGTGATTTTTCAAAACGGCTTGTTGCATTAAAAAGAGGATACTTTAATTAATAATTGGTGATATTTCCACAAGGATCCTTGAAGAAATTAATTTTATAGCGAATTTTGAAAATTATCGATGAAAATTACAACATCGAAAGGAAGAAGAAAACAACATTTATTTGGACTTATATAAAAATAATAACAATAACAAATACGAAAAGAAATACATATATAAAACAAATATAAAAAAAGAGTCCAAAAGGGCTGTAGACCTCAGTCTTCGTGCCCGTGACTTTGAGTTCGGTTTGGTTGTACTTAGGTCTTCTCAGTTGGGCCTTATTGTTTTAAGAAGTGTGATCCGTGTTATGGGACAATGGGTAAGGGAGAGGGGAATGATGATGAAATTTTTTAGGGCGTTTATGGGGAAATTCATAATTGGTGTAAGGGATAAGAATTGTAGACGGGAGTTTATAGGAGGAATCTTTGTAAGGTCGTAAAGGAGTTCGTTGGAAGGGTTGAAAAATGGGTGGTGAGGGTGTCTAATGCGAGTGATAATTCTCAGGGCTCTCTGCTACTTCCAGATGGAACAGTGATCCTCTCGGCGCTTCACTCATGATTAATGAGGCATATTCGATAATAGGTCGGCATATTGAAGTGTATATGTGAGTAGCGCATTTGGTGAATATTCCTCGGCCTCTATATGAGAGTTTTATACGGTTTTTGACTTTCATTTTCACTTTGATGGCGTGGGCAGAGAATTTAAGGGTTCTATCCAAGGTAATGCCAAGGTAGTTGCAAGTTGGTGAAGCTGTGATAGGAGATGGTTGAATTATTATTGTGGGAGGAGTAACGCGAAGGAGGACAGGGATGAAGAATTGAGTTTTGGAGGGATTTATTAGGATACGCCATTTTGCGTCTGCAGCCTTAGGACTGATGATGGAATGTCTACATCATGTGCGACGAGCGTAGTATCATTGGCATAAAGTAGAGCGTAAGACTTCAGATCGACGACGTCTGGGTTATCGTTGTAGATGTCATTGTAAAGTGCTGGCGAGATGAAGAGCGGTGAAACTGTGAGAGTAGTAGTTTTTCACTTCCACCAATGAGGAGCGGTCTGAAAGAAATTTTTTTAGCAGGTAGCTTGTATAGTAAACCTCTGTGCCATACGGAGTCGAATGCCTTCCGAACATTCAGGAACACTACGGCTGATTGTTGTTTTTGGTAACGTGCGACTTGGAAGTTTGAGACAAGGTAATGCCAAGGAATGAGATGTAGATCTACCTTGTTGGAATCCAAATTGGTATGACGGAATCCTCCTTGCAACAACATGGAGCAGCTTGTTCTTCAAGTGTACCTCGAAAAGCTTCCCCATTACGGGTAGCAATGAGATAGGACGGTAGTTCGCAGGGGCGGATAGAGAAGAATCTTTCAAGATGGACACTTTTATTAACATTTTGGCAAATGTTCATACTCATATTCCAAGAAATCGATTTTATACCAATTTTTAAAACTTAATCGTCGAAAATTGCAAAATTCGAAAAAATTGTCGATCATTACAAAAATTTATTTCTCAAAAACTAAAGACGAATTTTTAAAACGGTTTGTTGCATTAAATAGGGGATACTTTAATTAATATCTGGTGATATTTCCACAAGGATCCTTCACGAAATTAATTTTATAGCGAATTTTGAATATTATCGATGAAAATTGTAACATCGAAAATTTTATCAAAATTTCAAATATTGTTTTCTCAAAAACTAAAAGTTATTTTTCAAAACGTGTTGATGTATTGGAAAGAAGACACTTTTATTAACATTATAGAAAATGTTCATACTTATATTCCAAGAAATCGATTTTATACGAATTTTTAAAACTTAATCGGCGAAAATTGCAAAATTCGAAAAAATTGTCGATCACTTCAAAACTTTATTTCTCAAAAGCTAAATGCGAATTTTCAAAACGGTTTGTTGCATTACAAAGGGGATACTCGTATTGGGATTGTTACAATGAGGTTGCTAATGACAAAGTTGATATAAATAAAGTTATATTCAACAAGAAAAGTCCTATTAGGATTGAACTTGATATTTATCTGCAGTGTCCAAAACATAAAAGAGATACTAATTCCTGTGAATTGTGGAGTACTAAGTAATAGGTTATTAATATCCCGCAAAAAAAAATTTCTATGTTATTAATAAAAATGAAGAACCTATATAAAGAGGGTATGTTTAGAATTTATTTTTGAATCTAATGTACCAAACCATTTTTTGATATCTGAATTAGTTGTTGAGAAAAAAATTGTTAAAGTCAACATTGATTTGGGTTAACACTTTTTTGCAATGATTTTATCAAAAATTTATTTCTATGTTATTAATAAAAGTGAAGAATCTAAATAAGGAGGGTTTATTTAGAATTTATTGCCACAGATAAAAATACAAAATTACATAAGATACACTTAACTTAAACAGCAAGCAGTATCAACAAATGGATCATTTTATCGCACAAGCGATCTCTGCCAAATGACCGAACAGAACAAACAAAAATAAAAATAATATTTACTGAATATGGCAAGTAGTGATAATTAGATATTATTAACATCATCAAATAAGATTAAGCAAGAAAAAGAAAAACAAAGAGAAACATAAAGAAAAGACACGAAAAGAGAGATAGAGAGCGGCTAAAAGAAACCAAAAGAATCTGCCTGATATCAGTTGCCAACAAGTGAGAGCAGTTGAAGAGAGGAAAAAAGAGAAAAACAAAGAACAAAGAATCAAGAAACAGCCAGTTGAATGGCAAGCAAGTGGCTCTTTAAAACATGTCTAAAATTAGTAAATCTAGAAATATTACGAATTTCAGAAGGCAGTCCATTCCACAGCGCAGTCGACTCTACTGTAAATGATCTATGATAAATTTCAGTGCTATGAACGGGAAATGTAAGAATAGTATCAGAACGTAAACGAGTAGCAAGCTCATGAGTTGATAATTGCTGGAACCTATCTGATAAGTACTTTGGGGTGCAGTTATGAAGGATTTTAAATCTGAATGTAATTGCGATACGGCGTTACATGCTCAAATCTATTTAGGTCAAATATGAACCGGATACAATTATTTTGTAGCCGCTGCAATTTACTCAGAAGAGTCACCGAGAGATCGGGATAAACCGCGTCCGCATAGTCGAAGTGAGGAAATATAAGTGAGTAACAAAGATTACGACGCACCACAGGAAGAAGAGAGCAGCGATCTTTTTAAAGAGTGGAAGCAAGCATAGACTTTTCTGCAAACATGTTGAATTTGCGGTTTCCAAGACAGTGCAGAATCCATAAGAACCCCAAGATTTTTAACTGTGTTAGAAAACCGTATGACATTACCATCTAGCATCAGATCACTGCAGGTAGATGGATTAATCTTACCAAGTAATTGACGAGTTCCAAACACAATAGCTTGCGTTTTAACTGAGTTCAACTTAAGTCCGTATCTCCGAGACCAGTTCAAGACGTTAGATAGATCGTTATTAAGTCGCACAATAACTGCCGGAAATTCAGCAACAGTTGTAGTAGTATATATCTGGAGGTCGTGAGCATCAAATGATAATTACACGAGATATAATTAGTAACACTATTAACGAACAAAGAAAAAAGTAACGGACCCAATACACTGCCTTGAGGAACACGACATTTGATTGCACAAGCAGAAGAAATTGAAGAGGTAGCGCGTACGTACAAGGAGCGATGGGAAAGGTAGGATTGAAACCAAGAAACACAGGGGGGAGTGAATCCGTAGGCAGAAAGAGACGCTAAAAGACGGCTGTGATCGACAGAATCAAAAGCCTTGCTGAAATCGAGCAGCACCAGCACAGTAACACATCTGTTGTCGCAGGCATACCTAATATCATCAGTAACTTTAATGAGGGCTAGAGAAGGTAGTTGTACTATGCCCACTGCGAAAACCCGATTGCAACTCATTGTGTAAATTAAACCTCTCTAGAAATCCTTGGACTTGTAAATAAACTAAGCGTTCAAGAGCTTTTGATAGTACGGATAAAATTGAAATCGGACGGAAATCAGTGTTACATGAAGAGGACTTGGATTTGGGTATGGGAACGACATGAGCAACCTTCCAGACAGAGGGAAATAAAGACCGCTCAAAAGAAAAGTTGAAGATATGAGTTAAGGGAGGAAGCACTATATCCAGGATAGGAAGAAGAAGGTTGAGACCGATACCATCAGAACCCACGCAAGGGGACTTCGAATAAGTCAAAGCATCGCCTACTTCGATCGCGGTCACAAGCGTAAGAGAGAAGGAGCAAGATTTAAGAGAAGTAAGAATTTCATTAATTGTAGCCGCCTTAGTGAATCTAATGTGCCAAATCATTTTTTGATATCTCGATTAGTTGTTGAGAAAGAAAATTGTTAAAGTCAACATTGATTTGGGTTGACACTTTTTTGCAATGATTTTTTCAAAAATTTATTTCTATGTTATTAATAAAAATGAAGAATCTAAATAAGGAGGGTTTATTTAGAATTTATTGGTGAATCTAATGTACCAAACTGCTTTTTGGTATCTCAAGTAGTTGTTGAGGAAAGAATTGTCAAAATTAACATTGATTTGGATCGACACTTTTTTGCAATTATTTTTTCAAAAATTTATTTCTGTTATTAATAAAAATGAAAAACTTAAATAAGGATGGTTTATTTATGATTTATTGGTGAATCTAATGTACCAAACCGTTTTTTGATATCTCGATTAGTTGCTGTGGAAAAGATTGTTAAAGTCAACATTGATTTGGGTTGACACTTTTTTGCAATGATTTTTTCAAAAATTTATTTCTATGTTATTAATAAAAATGAAGAATCTAAATAAGGAGGGTTTATTTAGAATTTATTGGTGAATCTAATGTACCAAACCGTTTTTTGATATCTCGATTAGTTGTTGAGAAAAAAATTGTTAAAGTCAACATTGATTTGGGTTGACACTTTTTTGCAATGATTTTTTCAAAAATTTATTTCTATGTTATTAATAAAAATGAAAAACTTAAATAAAGATGGTTTATTTATGATTTATCGGTGAATCTAATGTACCAAACCGTTTTTTGATATCTCGATTAGTTGCTGTGGAAAAGATTGTTAAAGTCAACATTGATTTGGGTTGACACTTTTTTGCAATGATTTTTTCAAAAATTTATTTCTGTTATTAATAAAAATGAAGAATCTAAATAAGGAGGGTTTATTTACAATTTATTGGTGAATCTAATGCACCAAACGGTTTTTTGATATCTCAATTAGTTGTTGAGGAAAAGATGGTCAAAGTTAACCTAAAAAATGCATGATTTGGGTTGACACCTTTATGCAATGATTATGCAATAGATGAGATATAATATATTGTTATATTGCCAAAAATGAATTAAAAAATATTCGATAATCAAAATCATTGTTTCAGAACTGTATGTATATTTGGGTGCGTGACCATCGTCTTCACCATAAATATAGTGACACCGATGCTGATCCCCACAATGCAAATCGTGGTTTCTTTTTCTCCCACATGGGTTGGTTGATGAGCCGCAAACATCCCGCCGTTATAGAGAAAGGAAAAACCATCGACATGTCTGATTTGGAAG
Source organism: Onthophagus taurus (assembly GCF_036711975.1). Taxonomy (NCBI): domain Eukaryota; kingdom Metazoa; phylum Arthropoda; class Insecta; order Coleoptera; family Scarabaeidae; genus Onthophagus; species Onthophagus taurus. The sequence goes on along the minus strand of NC_091968.1, from coordinate 5,966,027 downwards.
CCGATTTCCTCGTCATGTTCCAGAAATTGTAAGCGTACCTTCTAAACCACCACTTACACATCACAATTAACCGTGTTATTAACCATGAACTCGTCGGAATTTCATTTTTCGTTCTTATTTATGAGAAAGTCATTTTTATTTTCTTACAAGTCAATCACGAGCGATGCAATTTCTCCTAATTCATCGAACGGATGAATAAAGGAGAGAGGGGAAAGTTTTTCACCATAAAAAATTAATCAATGCATAATTACTAATTATTAATTCTTTTTTAGCTTTTATAAACCTATGTACGTTTTATTCGCTTTGGCGATTCCAATAGCAGTTCCAGTTTATCTTTGGAATGAAAATTATTACGATGCTCTTTTTGTGGTTTATTTCGCTAGATATATTTTAACTTTAAATATAACTTGGTTGGTAAATAGCGCTGCTCATTTATACGGAACAAAACCATACGATAAGTAAGTTTTTTTTAATCAATTCTTGATTTCTTTAATTTTAACTTTTTAGAAATTTTGGTGCTGTTGAAAGTTGGTTTGTATCTTTTGCAACTGTCGGTGAAGGTTGGCATAATTACCATCACGCTTTTCCGTGGGATTATCGCGCTGGAGAATATGGAACTCACTACAGTTTGACTACTTTTATAATTGATCTTTTAGAAAAATTCGGATTTGTTTACGATTTAAAAACGACTCCTGGAAATATGATCGAACAAAGAGTTTATAGAACGGGAGATCCTAGTTGTAAAGAAAAAGTACAAGATGGGAAGATTATCGATATTAATGGAAATGAAATTGATCCAAAATTACAATTAAAATTAAAGGGTTGATGTGGAAAAAATTCTTTTGTCGGTTTTTTGTTTGTGGTGGTTTCAAAAACTCATCAGATCGTAGTGAAGTTAAATTTGCTAGTGATTAGTTTATTTTAGATGTAATTTTTGTAAATGTTGGTTACCTTAGTAGAATTTATTATTATAAATTGTAAATTTTATGGTTGTTAATAAAGTAAATAAATTCTAAGTTAAAATTAATATTGTTTATCTAAAAATTTTTTCATGTAAAACATTTGTGTTGTATATATTATCTGAAAGAGGAAGATTTTAGCTTTAATTCGATGCCCTTTTCAAACTAATCAAATTTAAAATGAAATAAGAACGTTAATTTAAACGAGATCAAATTATTGGGAATTTAAAAGACCTTAGGTTTGGAAGAAATTGGGCTTTTATGGTATTTACAGAGCTATTTATTATGCTAAATCGATAACATCAATTTGGGGTAAGTTTTGTTTGTTAATAATTAATCAATACTTCATAAAATTAATTAGTTTAGAATAACTTTTTACATTCATAAAAGCTCTCAACCTAGTTTCACACGTATAAAATAAGTAAACTAATATCAAATAGTAACTGTAATAGCAGCAACCAGTTGTTACTAAGATAAAAAAGTAACATGTTTACATATTAAGCCATTAAAATTTACGAAGCATAATTTTTAAAATTCCAAACTCAAATTTATTATGAGTTAAAAAGGTTTTAAGTTTTATTTTTGTTCTTTTGAGGTGATTAGATTGGTAACATTGATTGTTGAAACGAAACCACTTGCTACTTTTGTTAGTTGGATTAATAAGGAACATTCTTTATATAAAAAGCTTTCTTAAATCTTTTCTATTTGGAGTGACAATTACTTTTTATGTAAAAATATAGAAAATTCCATTATTTTATCATTTTGAGGCGGTTAAGTTGGTAGTATTGATTGTTCGAATAAAACCCTATATTAGATTTGTTAGTTGAATCAATAAGGAACATTTTTAACATAAAATATTCTTATGTACCGTTTTATTTAGAAGTTACAATAATTTTATTGGCAAAAAGATGAAAATTTAACTTTTTTGTAACTTTGAGGCGATTAAGTTGGTAATATTGATTCTTGAAACAAATCCCTATATTAGTATTATTAGTTAAATCAATAAGGAGTACTTTTTTATAAAAAAGTTTTTTCTATATCTTTTTATTTTGAAGTTACACTTAATTTGTGTGTAAAAATACATAAATTTCACATTTGTTGATATTTTGTGGCCATTAAGTTGATAACATCGATTTTGGAAAGATTCCTTTTTATTAAATTTGTTATTTGGATCAATAAGAAACATTTTTTATATAAAAGTATCTTTGTGTATCGTTTTATTTAGGTGTTACAACAATTTTATTCATGAAAATCTGAAAATTTAGTATTTTCGTAATTTTGAGGCGGTTAAGTTGGTAGTATTAATTGTTGCAATAAAACCCTACATTAGATTTGTTAGTTGGATCAATAAGGAATATTTTTTGCATAAATAAATACTTGTGTACCCTTTTATTTAGAAGTTACAATAATTTTATTGGTAAAAATATGAAAATTTATCTTTCTTGTAATTTTGAGGCGTTCAAGTTGGTAATAGTGATTCTTGGAACAAATCCCTAGTTAGTATTATTAGTGAAATCAATAAAGAATACTTTTTTATATAAAAAAATTTTCTTCATCTTCTTATTCGGAAGTTACATTTAATTTGTATGTAAAAATACATAAATTTCACATTCTTTAATATTTTGTGGTATTTAAGTTGGTAACATCCATTATGGAAATATACCTTTTTATTAAATTTGTTATTTGGATCAATAAGGAACATTTTCTTTATAAAAGTACTTTTGTGTATTGGTTTATTTAGGAGTTACAATAATTTTATTTATAAAAATTTGAAAAGTTAATATTTTCGTAATTTTGAGGCGATTAAGTTGGTAGTAAGTTGATTGTTGGAATGAAACCCTATATTACATTTGTTAGTTGAATCAATAAGGAATATTTTTTGCACAAAAAAAATTTTGTGTGTCCTTTTATTTGGAAGTTACAATAATTTTATTGGCAAAAGTATGAAAATTTAACTTTTTTCTAATTTTTAGGCGATATAGTTGGTAATATTGATTCTTGGAACAAATCCCTGTGTTAGTATGATTAGTTAAATCAATAAGGAATACTTTTTTACATAAAGATTATTTTCTACATCTTTCTATTTTTAAATTACAATTAATATTTATGTAGAAATACGTAAATTTCACATTTTTTGATATTTTGGGGTGATTAAGTTGGTACCATCAATTTTGGAAAGATGCCTTTTCACTAAATTTGTTATTTGGATTAATAAGGAACAATTTTTATATAAAAGTATTTTTGTGTATCGTTTTATTTAGGAGTTACAATAATTTTATTGGTAAAAATATGAAAATTTATTTTTTTTGTAATTTTTAGGCGACATAGTTGGTAATAATGATTCTTGGAACAAATCCCTGTGTTAGTATGATTAGTTAAATCAATAAGGAATACTTTTTTATATAAAGATTATTTTCTACATCTTTCTATTTTTAGATTACAATTAATATTTATGTAGAAATACGTAAATTTTACATTCTTTGATATTTTGTGACGATTAAGTTGGTAACATCAGTTTTGGAAAGATACCTTTTTATTAAATTTATTATTTGGATCAATAACGAACATTTTTTATATAAAAGTGTTTTTGTGTATCGTTTTATTTAGGTGTTACAACAATTTTATTCATAAAAATATGAAAAATTAATATTTTTGTAATTTTGAGACGATTAAGTTGGTAGTATTGATTGTTGGAATAAAACCTTATATTAGATTTGTTAGTTGAGTCAATGAAGAACATTTTTGACATAAAAAAATTGTTATGTACCGTTTTATTTAGAAGTTACAATAATTTTGTTGGCAAAAGTATCAAAATTTAACTTTTTTCTAATTTTGTGGCGATTAAGTTGGTAATATTGATTTGTGAAACAAATCCCTATACTAGTATTATTAGTTAAATTAATACGGAATACTTTTTTATATAAAAAGTTTTTTCTGCATCTTTTTATTTTGAAGTTACATTTAATTTTTATGTAAAAATACATAAATTTCACATTTTTTGATATTTTGTGGCGATTAAGTTGGTAATATCGAGTTTGGAAAGATATACCTTTTTATTAAATTTGTTGTTGGATCAATATGGAACATTTTTAAATAAAAGTATATTTGTGTATCGTTTTATTTAGGAGTTACAACAATTTTATTCATAAAAATATGAGAATTTAATATTTTCGTAATTTTAAGGCGATTAAGTTGGTAGTATTGATTGTTGGAATAAAACCTTATATTAAATTTGTTGTTGGATCAATATAGAACATTTTTAAATAAAAGTATATTTGTGTATCATTTTATTTTGGAGTGAAAACAATTTTATTCATAAAAATCTGAAAAGTTAATATTTTCGTAATTTTGAGACGATTAAGTTGGTAGTATTGATTGTTGGAATAAAACTTTATATTAGATTTGTTAGTTGAATCAATGAGGAACATTTTTAACATAAAAAAATTCTTATGTACCGTTTTATTTAGAAGTTACAATAATTTTATTGGTAAAAGTAAGAAAATTTAACTTTTTTGTAATTTTGTGGCGATTGAGTTGGTAATATTGATTTTCGAAACAAATCCCTATATTAGTATTATTAGATAAATCAATGAGGAATACTTTTTTATATAACAAGTTTCTTCTACATCTTTTTATTTTGATATTACAATTAATTTTTGTGTAGAAATGTGTAAATTTCACATTTTTTGATATTTTGTGGTGATAAAGTTGCTAACATCGATTTTGGAATGATACCTTTTTATTAAATTTGTTATTTGGATCAATAAGGAACATTATTTATATAAAGGTATATTTGTGTATCGTTTTATTTAGGAGTTACAACAATTTTATTCATGCAAATATGAAAATTTAGTATTTTCGTAATTTTGAGGCGGTTAAGTTGGTAGCATTGACTGTTGGAAAGAACCCTATATTACATTTGTTAGTTGGATCAATAAGGAATATTTTTTGCATACAAAAATTCTTGTGTACCGTTTTATTTAGAAGTTACAATAATTTTATTGTTAAAAATATGAAAATTTAACTTTTTTGTAATTTTGAGGCGATTCAGTTGGTAATATTGATTTTCGAAACAAATCCCTATATTAGTATTATTAGATAAATCAATAAGGAATACTTCTTTATATAAAAAGTTTCTTCTACATCTTTTTATTTTGAAGTTACAATTGATTTTTGTGTAGAAGTATGTAAATTTCATTTTTTTTGATATTTTGTGGTGATTAAGTTGGTAATATCAATTTTGAAAAGAAACCTTTTTATTAAATTTGTCATTTGGATCAATAAGGAACATTTTTTATATAAAAGTATTTTTGTGTATCGTTTTATTTAGGAGTTACAACAATTTTATTCATAAAAATATGAAAATTTTGTATTTTCGTAATTTTGAGGCGGTTACATTGGTAGTATTGATTGTTGGAAAGAACCCTATATTAGATTTGTTAGTTGGATCAATAAGGAATATTTTTTGCATAAAAAATTCTTATGTACCGTTTTATTTAGAAGTTACCATAATTTTATTGTTAAAAATATAAAAATTTTACTTTTTTGTAATTTTGAGGCGATTCAGTTGGTATTATTGCTTTTCGAAACAAATCCCTATATTAGTATTATTAGATAAATCAATAAGGAATACTTTTTTATATAAAAAGTTTCTTCTACATCTTTTTATTTTGATATTACAATTAATTTTTGTGTAGAAGTATGTAAATTTCATTTTTTTTGATATTTTGTGGTGATTAAGTTGGTAATATCAATTTTGGAAAGAAACCTTTTTATTAAATTTGTCATTTGGATCAATAAGGAAAACTTTTTATATAAAAGTATTTTTATGTATCGTTTTATTTAGGAGTTACAACAATTTTATTCATACAAATCTGAAAATTTAATATTTTCGTAATTTTGAGGCGATTAAGTTGGTAATATTGATTCTTGGAACAAATCCCTATATTGGTATTATTAGTTAGATCGATAAGGAAAACTTTTTTATATAAAAAGTTTTTTCTACATCTTTTTATTTTGAAGTTACAATTAATTTTATATAAAAATACGTAAATTTCACATTTTTTGATATTTTGTGGTGAAAAGTTGGTAACATCGATTTTGTAAAGATACCTTTTTATTACATTTGTTATTTGGATCAATAAGCAACATATCTAATATAACAATATTGTAAGTATCGTTTTATTTAGGAGTTGCAACAATTTTATTCATAAAAATCTGAAAATTTAATAATTTTATAATTGTGAATTAAGTTGGTACTATTGGTTGTTGGAATTAAACCCTTTATTATAATAGATTTGTTAGTTGGATCAATAAGGAACATTTTTGCATAAAAAATTCTTAAAATTCTAAGTTACAATAATTTTATTGGCAAAAGTATGAAAATTTATTTTATTTTGTAATTTTGAGGCGATTAAGTTGGTAATATTGATTCTAGTATAGTCGTATTATTAGTTAAGTCAATAAGGAATACTTTTTTATATAAGAAGTTTTTGTACATCTTTTTATATTTAAGTTACAATTAATTTTTATGTAGAATTACATAACTTTCATATTTTGTTATGATTAAGTTGGTAACATTGATTATAGAAAGATACCTGTTTTTCTGTGGGAGGAATTGGTTATTTCGTTGGATAAGAAGCAAAAACGTCAAAAATTATTTGTTCAAAAACTTTATTACATAATAAAAATAAACCACTCAGACAAATAAATAAGTTACATCCAACAAATTTACAGATCCAAATCAATCGTCATCAAAATCCTTAATAGGCATAATGAACACCTAATCCTTCGAATGTTGTGTGAGCAACAGCTACAGCTGGTGAGTAAGAAAGTGCGGCGGTTTTAACAACTGGGGCTGCAACTGGAGCGGCGTAAGAGATTGGAGCATGAGCAACTGGAGCGGAATAAGAGATTGGAGCATGAGCAACTGGAGCGGCGTAAGAGATTGGAGCATGAGCAACTGGGGCGGCATAAGAAATTGGTGCAGCATGGGCAGCATAAGCAACTGGGGTGTGAGCTACGGAGACAGCATCGTTGGTGATTCTCGTGTCGTATTTCCTTACAGATGAGAAGGCGCTATCAACAGCTTTCGAGTAATGGGATACAGCTTGGTTACCACCCAAAGATCTTAAAACGCTTTGATGGGTTGCTCCAACAGCTGGGGCGTGGATTGCAACGGGAGCGGCGACTGCCACCGGGGTGGAATAATAAGCAGTGCTGACTGAAGCTGCTGGGGAATAAGCCAATGGGGCTTGGATAACTCCAGCGTTGACAGATGCTAAGAAAGCGGCCAAAACGACGAACTAAAAAGAATAAAAACAATTAAACAACAAAATTAATTAAAAATAAAATCACTTACTTTGAATGCCATTTTAAATGAGTTTGTTTGAAATAGACGAAAAATGTCTTAATGAATATCTTAAGTTGTTAAGAGAACAGTTGATGTTGAACTGATGACTGTTAAGATTATTTGATCGGTTTTTATACCCGAAAAGCCGCGTATCGTTTGCGTAATAAAAATAAGAAGAAAGAAAAAATTGGGTGGTGTGATCCACTTTAAAGTCGCGAAACTTGTTCGGTTGAAAAGAAGGTCTAGGTTCTTCTTGGGCGGTGCCGGATCGCTATTCGAAATAATGAAGGAGATTTTCAGAGGTTTTCGATAAAGGTCAAAGGAGTTCCTTGGAATACTTTTACTAAAACGCTATGTAATCGGTGTGTTTAAAGACATTATGCGTTATTATAATGGGGTCTATTATAAAACTTCTCTGAATAACCGGCTCGGGTTTTCGGCTCAATTACGACATTAAAACAAAACGAGATGGGTGTGGTTGCTTTCACTTTTTTCTGTATCTGTATTCGCTTTTATTGTTTGTATTAATTAGATTTGACGTGTTATAACATTTTTCGAGCTTCCATTACATGCAGCTTATTCAATAAAAGATCTAACTTATATCCAATATCTCCTAAAACTCCCTCAACCATATCTAACCGTTTCTGCTGACTAAATAAATTTTAATATTGACAAATCATTTTTGAGGTCAACTTACGCCAAAAATAGGGCTGGAGTTACACTTGGAGTTCTCGTTGTGAAGCTTTCATTGCCTTTCTTTAAAATAGATGGATGATGGACGTCACTTTCAATTAAATTAAGAGGGATAGGTGATGGTTGATTATCTTGTTGTGGGACTAAATTAATACTTATTAAGTTTGGATTAATAAATAATTAAAAAAATTATTTACGTTCAGATCGCAAATTTTCCACCAATTTATCAACATCTCTTGTATAAACTTTAGCATCTGGGTCAATGTTATAGCGACTTAAAAACATTTCTATATCTAAATCACTAAATCCACACCTACTCATAATTGTTGAATTAAAGACATTTAATAATGTTTTAATTAGTGATGGAACGGATTTTGCGAAAAGCCGGATATCCGGATATTTGAATAAAAATGAAATTAATAAGAAAGCTGATAAGATATGTCAACTTATTTGCATCCAAGCTACAAAAAGAACTTTTTTGATGCTGATTTAACTAACGAATCAACTCTACAAAGAGGATACTTTAATTAATAATTAGTGATATTTCCACAAGAATCCTTCAAGAAATTAATTTTATAGCGAATTCTGAAAATTATGGAAGAAAATTGCAACATCGAAAATTTTATCAAAACTTCAAATATTGTTTTCTCAAAAACTAAAAGTAATTTTTCAAAACTGGTTGGTTCATTGGAAAGAGGACACTTTTATTAACACTTTGGGAATGTTTCATACTCATATTCAAAGAAATGGATTTTATACGAATTTTTAAAACTTAATTGGTAAAAATTGCAAAATTCAAAAAAATTGTCTATTATTTCAAAATTTTATTTCGCAAGAACTAAAAGTGATTTTTCAAAACGGCTTGATGCATTAAAAAGAGGATACTTTAATTAATAATTGGTGATATTTCTACAAGGTTCCTTCAAGAAATTAATTTTATAACGAATTTTTAAAATTATCGATAAAAATTGCAACATCGAAAATTTTATCAAAATTCAAATATTGTTTTCTCAAAAACTAAAAGTTATTTTTCAAAATGGGTTGGTTCATTGGAAAGAGGATACTTTTATTAACACTTTGGGAAATTTTCATACTCATATTCCAGGAAATGGATTTTATACGAATTTTTAAAACTTAATCGGTAAAAATTGCAAAATTCGAAAAAATTGTCGATTATTTCAAACTTTATTTCACAAGAACTAACAGTGATATTTCAAAACGGCTTTTTGCATTAAAAAGAGGATACTTTAATTAATAATTAGTGATATTTCCACAAGCATCCTTTAAGAAATTAATTTTATAGCGAATTTTGCAAGTTATCGATGAAAATTGCAACATCGACTATTTTATCAAAACTTCAAATATTGTGTTCTCAAAAACCAAAAGTTATTTTTCAAAACGGGTTGGTTCATGGGAAAGAGTACACTTTTATTAACACTTTGGGAAATTTTTATACTCATATTCCAAGAAATGGATTTTATACGAATTTTTAAAACTTAATCGGCGAAAATTGCAAAATTTGAAAAATTATCGATCATTTCAAAAATTTGTTTCTCAAAAACTAAAAGTAATTTTTCAAAACGGCTTGTTGCATTAAAAAGAGGATACTTTAATTAATAATTGGTGATATTTCCACAAGGATCCTTCAAGAAATTAATTTTATAACGAATTTTTAAAATTATCGATGAAAATTGCAACATCGAAAATTTTATCAAAATTCAAATATTGTTTTCTCAAAAACTAAAAGTTATTTTTCAAAATGGGTTGGTTCATTGGAACGAGTACACTTTTATTAACACTTTGGGAAATTTTTATACTCATATTCCAAGAAATGGATTTTATACGAATTTTTAAAACTTAATCGGCGAAAATTGTAAATTCGAAAAATTATCGATCATTTCAAAAATTTATTTCTCACAAACTAAAAGCAATTTTTCAAAACGGCTTGTTGCATTAAAAAGATGATACTTTAATTAATAATTAGTGATATTTCCACAAGGATCCTTCATGAAATTAATTTTGTAGCGAATTTTGAAAATTATCGATAAAAATTGCAACATCGAAAATTTTATCAAAACTTCAAATATTGTTTTCTCAATAACTAAAAGTTATTTTTCAAAACGGGTTGGTTCATGGGAAAGAGTACACTTTTATTAACACTTTGGGAAATTTTTATACTCATATTCCAAGAAATGGATTTTATACGAATTTTTAAAACTTAATCGGCGAAAATTGCAAAATTTGAAAAATTATCGATGATTTCAAAAATTTGTTTCTCAAAAACTAAAAGCAATTTTTCAAAACGGCTTGTTGCATTAAAGAGAGGATACTTTAATTAATAATTGGTGATATTTCCACAAGGATCCTTCATGAAATTAATTTTATAGCGAATTTTGAAAATTATCGATAAAAATTACAACATCGAATATTTTATCAAAACTTCAAATATTGTGTTTTCAAAAACTAAAAGTTATTTTTCAAAACGGGTTGGTTCATGGGAAAGAATACACTTTTATTAACACTTTGGGAAATTTTTATACTTATATTCCAAAAAATGGATTTTATACGAATTTTTAAAACTTAATCGGCGAAAATTGCAAAATTCGAAAAATTAGCGATCATTTCAAAAATTTTTTTCTCAAAAACTAAAAGCGATTTTTCAAAACGGCTTGTTGCATTAAAAAGAGGATACTTTAATTAATAATTGGTGATATTTCCACAAGGATCCTTCATGAAATTAATTTTATAGCGAATTTTGAAAATTATCGATAAAAATTGCAACATCGAAAATTTTTTCAAAACTTCAAATATTGTTTTCTCAAAAACTAAAAGTTATTTTTCAAAACGTGTTGGTTCATTAGAAAGAGGACACTTTTATTAACATTTTGGGAAATTTTCATACTCATATTCCAAGAAATCGATTTTATACGAATAATTAAGGTTTAATCGCCGAAAAGTTCTCAAAAATAAAAAAGCCGGGAGAATACAAATCATACAAGTATATGCACCAACCTCTACCGCAAATGAGGAAGAAAGAGACGAGTTTTATGAAAACCTACAGATGGCAATTGATGATGATAAATGTAAATATACCATGGTCATGGGAGACTTTAATGCAAAGGTTGGTAAAAAAAGGACGAATCATGTATTGGTAATTTCGGCATTGGGAATAGAAATGAAAGTGGAGAAAAGTTGGTGGAATTTATAGAGGGAATAGTTATTTATATTACAAGTGGGCTAGAAACATAATTACAGTACGAGTGTGGAGAATTGCACGACGAGGTCGTAGACCGAGTCGTGTAATCACACGATATTCAAAAAGATACAAAAAAAGGAAAAACGGAGCACAAATTTACAAAAAGAGAAACAATAAAGAGATCAGGAAGAGAAAAGATTGAGTACACAGAAATATCAAAATTAATAAGGAAAAAATGGAAAGAATAGTCATATAACAAAAAAATAATATAATTAGAAGATGCAATCACTACGGGAGGAAGTATAAGAAAAAGTGTGAGACAACAATCACTGGGACAAAAAAAAATAAAAGTAATGAAAGATAAAAACGGTATGAGCAAAAGGGAAGATGCAGAAATATTAAACATATATAGTCGCAACATATATGCGACTTTTATAAGGAACTATACAACAAGACGGAAAAATAAAGGAATTAAATGGAATGCGGGAGCAGACATGATGGAGGCTGAAGAGAGAGAGAATGAACAGATACAATACGAAATAATGATAGAAGAAGTAAGTGATGTAATATCAAAGCTGAAGGAAGGAAGAATTGGAGGTATAGATCAGATAAGAAATGAAGAAATAAAGGCAGGAGGAAACCGTATAGTGAAAATATTGAAGGAAATTTTTAATAACTGTTTGAAACAAAAAAAGATACTTGATAGCTGGCTCGTAGCTAAAATTGCTTTAATATACAAAAAAGGCGATAGGGAACATATCAACAATTACAGACCAATAAATTTACTCCCGGTGATGTATAAAATATTTATGTCCATAACCACAAGGAGAATAGAGCAACACCTACCATCCTCCGAAGGATTCAAGAAGAACTTCCACACGTCAGACAATATTTTAGTCGTGCATCAACTGATAAAAAAATCGAATGATTATGACTTCACAATGCTCTTATTATTTGTAGACTTTGAGAAAGTGTTTGACAATGTAAGAACAGAAACAATCTTACAAGTCATACAAACGTCTGGTATGGAAGATCACTATATTCGTATATTAAACTATATATACAAAAACTCAAAACTAAAAATCGAAATGAACAATAAGAAAAGGACGATAACTCTAGGAAATGGACTGAAGCAAGATGACGTGACTTCTGCAAAGCTATTCAATGCAGTATTGGAAACAATGTGTGTAGAAGAAGAATGGAAAGACCTGGGAATAAGAATAAATGGACAATGGTTGAACAGGCTAAAGTTTGCAGATGACATAGTACGTATAGGAAGAAACGAAACGGAAGTAAGGAAAATGCTGGGAACAATATCGAGAAGAGGGAAGAAAACTGGTCTGGAGATAAATATGAGCAAGACAAAAGCAATGTACGTAAATTGTGAACAAAGAAAGGAAAATAATTGTTAATGGAAAGGAAATCGACAAAGTAGAGCATTTCGTATATCTAGGACAAAAGATTACAACTAAAAACACAGGAGAAGAAATAACACGGAAAATGGCAATGGGATGGCAAATGATTAGCAAATACAAAAGTATATGGAAATCAAACATAAAAATGGAGAAAATGAAAAAATTGTGGGAAATGTGTGTCCTCCCTGTAATTAAATAAACAAAATAATTAAAAAGATTAGGGTAACAGCAAGGGCAATGCATAGAAGGATGATTGGCATTACGAAGAAAGACAAAAAAAACAATAGAATGGATAAGGGAAAAGTCAAACATCGAGGACATTGGAAGAATAGTATTGGATCGAAAATGGAATTGGGCGGATCATATTATAAGAGTACAAGATGAGAGATGGACCAAGAAACTCTTAGAATGGTACCCAATAGACAAAAAGAGAAGAAAAGGAAGACCAACTGCCAGCTGGGAAGAAGGAGTAGTGGAGGAGTAACATGGCACAGGGTAGCTTGGGACCGACAAGAATGGAAAAGAATGAAGGAGATATACAAGGAAATATGGCTTTACACGGAATAATACCAAGAGCATACGAACTCAGTCCCATTACGGGAATGCGAAAAGGAGCAAAGATGAAATTTAAATTTGTTAAATTTTTGATATTAATTTGCTAAAGTATGATTTTGATTTCTTAAATTTTGATTTCGTTCTGTTAAATTTTGATTTTGATTTGTTAAATTGTAAAAAGTTTATGAGTTGTTTCTTTTGTTGGTGACAATAAATGGCTATCTATCTATCTAATCGCCGAAAATTGCAAAATTCGCAAAAATTGTCGATTATTTCAAAAATTCATTTCTCAAGAACTAAAAGTGATTTTTCAAAACGGCTTGTTGCATTAAAAAGAGAATACTTTAATTAATAATTGGTGGTATTTCCACAAGGAGCCTTCAAGAAATTAATTTTATAGCGAATTTTGAAATTTATCGGTGAAAATTGTAACATCGAAAATTTTATCAAAACTTGAAATATTGTTTTCTCAAAAATTAAAAGTTATTTTTCAAAACGTGTTAGTTCATTGGAAAGAGGACACTTTTATTAACACTTTGGGAAATTTTCACTCATATTCCAAGAACTGTATTTTATACGAATTTTTAAATCTTAATCGGCGAAAATTGCAAATTCGAAAAAATTGTCGATTATTTCAAAAATTTATTTCTCAAGAACTGAAAGTGATTTTTCAAAACGGCTTGTTGCATTAAAAAAAGGATACTTTAATTAATAATTGGTGATATTTCCACAAGGATAATTCAAGAAATTAATTTTATAGCGAATTTTTGATGTTATCGATGAAAATTGCAACATCGTAAATTTTATGAAAACTTCAAATATGGTTTTCTCAAAAACTAAGTTATTTTTCAAAATAGGTTGATTCATTGGAAAGAGGACACTTTCATTAATAATTGGTGATATTTCCACAAGGATTCTTCATGAAATGAATTTTATAGCAAATTTTGAAAATTATCGATGAAAATTGCAACATCGAAAATTTTATCAAAACTTGAAATATTGTTTTCTCAAAAATTAAAAGTTATTTTTCAAAACGTGTTAGTTCATTGGAAAGAGGACACTTTTATTAACATTTTGGGGCGTTTTCATACTCATATTTCAAGAAATCGATTATATACGAATTTTTAAAACTTAATCGGCAAAAATTGCAAAATTCGAAAAAAATTTTCCGTATAGTTGCCGAATATCCGTTCCACCACTAGTTTTAATTATAACCTTTTTAAAATCATTTTAACATCATCTTCAACATTGTTACGTGTTTTTTTAGGAAAATACCATTTTCTGGCACAAAAACCACAACCACAACATTTTAATAAATTGTATGTTGCGGTGGTCCAAAAATCAACCATGTTTTTTTCATTGGGACGAGTTGCAGCTTGTAATTTAGCATCGGTGTAACAATCGTAAATGATCGCTAAAAATAAATTCTAAAAAAAAAAGTGTATAACAAAAATGTTTTGTAAATAATATAAACTTACTAATAAAATAAAAAACGTTATTGCCAAAAATAGGTAGTAAAAAATATACGACATTACAGGGTCGACTTTTAAAAGCTTATCAAACGTGAGATCGCCGATGAGGATTCGTGATAATGCGAATAAAGATAAAGCAAAAGTAGAGAAATCCCATAACTTAAAGAAATTTTTTTTAAATTAAATACATCAGTTATTTGTTATTTACTTGTGTTCCAAAAATAAGTCCACCAAAAAGGGCAAATCCGAAATAAACTATACAAATGATTACTAAAAATGCAGCAACATCTAGTAAACACTAACAAATATAATTAATTTATATAATGTAAAATATATAAAGTATTTTTTTTACCTTCCCAAAAGCTTCATGAATTTCGCTCGTAGATACATTAAAATTAATAATTCTAAACAATTTAAAATAAGCAACAAAGAGTGCGATTGCCATTGCGTGTATCATGTACATTTCTCCGGTTGTTACTTCTTCTAAATGAATGCGTTTCTCGACGTTTTTTGATGTTTCCATTAACAAATTGTGAACCTCCCAATGTTGCATTATTTGAAACACCACAAATGTTATTGAACTCTAAGTATAAAATATAATAGTTAAATCTAACATTATTAAGGACAGGGCCAATACATATTGGATTGAAGATGAGAAGAGGGGATTTCAACTGTAATAGGTAGAGTGTAATAAGTTGAGGGAGGAGGTAATAGACTCGAAGTACATAGGTGCTGAACCGTTTGGTGTTTGTGTGGGTTTTATGTGTCTTTAGTCAGGAGAGACTAGGATTAGTGTGACTGCCAACAGTTTTAGCTCACTCAAGGTGCACCTCTAGCATTTTGCCATGGACGCGATTTAGTTAATCCCAAAATAGAAGACATTTGGTACCTTTTGTTTGACCAAGAAATACTTAGGAACATTATACAGATCAATATTAGACTTGATAGTGTTAGGGCAAAAGTAACGGATTATCAAAAAACTAATTACAGAGCTACAGATGAAATGGAAGTAAAAGCCTTTTTGGGTCTTCTTATGTTGTCAGAAATTGTATTCTTTGCCTAATAAATATGGTCTGAAGTTAGAGACACATACCTCCTGTAATAAACTAAAAGAAATTACTTCGGGTTAAGAGTTAAATAAACTAGAGGAGGAATACACTAAATGGGGCTTGGAAATGAACAAAGATAAGACCCAATATATGGTAATTAGAGAAACGGAAAATGACATACAATTGGAGATTGGCATAATAAAACATGTAGACCAGTACGAATACCTTGAGGTAGTTATAAACGAAGACGGAAAGGACAATAACGATGTAATGTATGCATTCTAATCTGTGAAATAACAACCTAACGATACGAACAAAAATATTTTTAAGACCATTATACTAGAAGTATTAATGATGTATGGGTCAGAAGACAAAAACACAACTCGAAGAGACGATGTTTTGGAGAAGATGCTGCGGCATAACCGTGCTGGACCGAGTTGAAAATGAGGAAATACGAAGAAGAATGATGACACAAAACTCTAATAGACACTATAATTGAAAAGCAACTAAAATGGTATAGTCTGGACATCTACGCCGAATGAGAAAAGAGAGAATCCCACCTAAGGTTTGGAACTGGGTGCCACCAGATAGATACAAAAGTTTATATATAGTGGATTCCAGGTACATCGTATAAATCATAGAATAAAAGTTCATAAGTTGAATCGATGTATAAATTTCTTTATTAAATCAGTGCTACATATGTTTCGAATCTAATGATTCTTCTTCTTTGGCACGACGTCAAAAATTAGGTTGTCTGATGGAACTGAACATTCAAAACCATTTGTAAAACATTTAATTCTTAATAAAATCACAACGCGACAATCTTACGAAGAAAACAGGTGATACAGATACAAAAGAAGCCTAGGAAAAAAGGATCCAGGATATAAATATGGAGATAAAGAGGAGAGGACTAGGTGAAGATGATTGGAATGATAAGGACTGCTGGCGGTTGGGATGCACGAAGCAGCAATAAAAAGCTGCAAATACACGCCAAATAGAAACAGAATAGATGTTTACTAATACCATGAGATACAAAGATTGATGAACCCTAGAGATACAGTAACTTATATTGAAAACAAATAATTTCGATAGTTAGAGTATTATATAAGATAACCCACTTTCTTATCTTGATATAAATCGTCTCAGATCTCGACACCTTCCATTAAATTTTGCTGAATAACTGGCTAGAAACGTCGACATCAACTCTGAGTGGAAAAAAGACTGGAACGCCAAAGCACCACCAAGAATAAAACAAAAGATCTTTCCCAACCAAGACGTAAAAAGATTTTGGCTTTCCTATGGATGGGTCTCAACAGAGTGTATACGACACATGGAGTCTGACTGCGCAGCTCCAAAACGGTCTATCCTATTAGATCTTATCCTAACGATATGAGGGACTTCTTTAATGCCAAACCCGCAACTCCGCAATTATCCAAATTGCTTTGGACACTTTTTTAACGTTACAAACTATAATATCCTGGATCCTATTAATATAGTAAAACGATGGTCGTCAATTGCCAAATAAGTAGGTATGCAACAGCCACACATTTTCGGTAGCTATAAAGTTTTATACGTATCTGAATTCAAACGTTCAATCGAGTTAATTATCAGAATTTCTCCATGTTGGGACGACGTTCTAAATATCTTATCGCACATGACCATAAAACTTATTTAGTTCATGTTTAAGATTCGATTGCGTCTGATGCTAAACAATTTTGGGCATATGCGAAACAGAAACGATGTGGTGTTAGAATTAAGGGCGTCCCCAGCCAGTGGGCCAGGGACAATTGGTCAATCATATTATTAATAAAACCATCAAAGTTCTCAAAAATATGCTTCTTATGCACACTCATCATGGCAAGACCATTGAGACGACATTCTACCATAGTGCTTCTAAGCCAGGTTTTTATTCTCCTCAAGCTGCTAAAAGATCGTTCAACAGTATATGTGACCAAAATTATAAGGGCTTTGAAGGCAATGAATCAAGTGATCGTTCAAAAAGAAGAAAAACCGAAACACTACGGAAATATGTAACATGTGAAGAGCTTGTTTTTGCAACCGAAACCAAATTAAGATCTTGTGGTAAAAGAGATGCTGCAAAAGTTCTGCAACAACTTATCGAATCTCCGAAACGGGCAACAAAGTACAAAAAAGCTTAGAAGCTCTATCGAGATTTGTTGAGGCAGGACTTTCGAGATAACAATATGAGCTAATAAAAACTAAGCAGTACCCATGCTATAGTAAATTACAACAGGCCAAAAAGTTATGATATCCGAAATCAGATTCGCATTTTATTAGTGATAATTGTGCAGAAATTAATTTACAACAGTTACTAGACCACACTTCCGAAAAGCTAATATCATATTTGACAGAAATAGTGCAGACTCTCACAGAAAATGAGCGGGCAACGATTCAGTTGTTATCTAAATGGGGATGTGATGGATCTCACCAGTTTCAATTTAGACAAAAGTTTGAAAACTACTTTGACTGTGATGAAAATATATTTCAGACATCAATGGTCCCATTGTAACTGATTTGCGGAACGAATAATAAATTAATTTGGCATAATTTCACTCCATGTTCCCCTCGATATTGCAGGCCAATAAGAATAAGATTTATTGAAGAAACCACTGATATTATAAAAGAGGAAATTGAATATACTGATAATAAAATCAAAGAATTGAAGCCCACCCATGTTTCAGGTGTTATTGTAAAACATTGCATGATGTTTACAATGGTTGATGGTAAAGTTTGTAATGCTTCTACAGGAACTAAATCATCATTGAAGTGCTAAATATGCGGTGCGACTTCAAAGCAGTTCAATAATTTAGAAAGAGAAGCCGAAAATAATGAAAACTCATACAAATTTGAACTTTCTATTTTACACGCTAGAATAAGATTTCTGGAAACCCTTTTACATATTTCATACAAGTTGCCCGTTAAAAAGTGGCAACAAAAATTAAGCGCTGACGAGAAAGCTCTTATACAAGAGAGAAAGAAAAAAATTCAAAAAGAATTTAAAAAGGAAATGGGTATCTTAATTGATATACCTAAACCCGGATATAGAACTAGCAATGATGGTAACACTAGCAGGCGATTTTTCTAGGCTGCAATTACTAGACTAGACTATTCTCTAATTTCCCGCCTAAAAGTTATTTTAGAAACTATTTCAAGTGGGCATAAAATTGACATTGAAAAGTTTAAAGAGTATACTTTGGACACGGCAAAAGTTTATGTAGAGGAGTACCCATGGTATCCCATGACTCCTACACTACATAAAATTCTAATGCATGGTCCCGAAATTATTAAAAATGCACTTTTGCCCATTGGGCAATTGTTGGAAGAAGCAGCAGAAGCACGCAATAAGCACTTTCGTGAATATCGATTAAAATACGCGAGAAAATCGCCCGCGAAGCTTGTAATAAAGATATTATTAACAGGTTATTGCTGACTTCAGATCCACTCTTATCAAGCATTAGACCGAAAACTAACAAGAATACAAAACCTTTTTCTAAAGAATGCATTGAACTGTTACTTCCAGGGGAAATACAAATTATACCGAATGAAACAGAAACGAAAGCGAAGAAGAAGATGAAAATAGAAATTCATCAAGCGAAGAATTAGAGTCATCTTGAGTTATATATATAAGAAGTATATGTAAAATTGAAGCAATACTGTCTTAATTTATTAGTTAACATATTATTATGATTAATCCTATAGTGAAATACCTACATATGTACGTACCTACCACATATACAAGTACATAACATACAGGTGTTTCTAAATTGATGCAAAAGATTTCAAGGGGTGATTTTTCAGCAAAAATTACGCGGGTGTTTCATATACCTTTTTGTTCAAAACCCCCTCCACTCCCAATTACAGCCCTCTAAAGTTAAGGGAAAAATTGCTTTTGTTTAATACATATGTCCCCGATGAAATGTCCACTATGAAAAATGCCTGTAATAAAAATATTTGTCATTATGACTTTATTTGACATCGGCCTACTTGATTTTTCTTAACAAATAATAACCAATCTGAATTACCTATGTCAAATGAGCCTATGCTTTATTTTATATTTTTGTGACCAAACTAACAATTTTGGGAGAAAATATCTGGAGACAAAAAAGTTGTAGATTTATTTAAACCAAAATTTAAAATAGAAAAATGTAGGCGCATTAAAACGTTCTGATGCAAAGTATTACACAGGAGTTGATTTTTTCACCCCCTTGTAATAGCATTTTAGGGTTATAAATATCGTTAAAAGGTGTCATTTTATTAACAACAATTATCTGCCAAATTTCATTCTTCTAAATTTCTCCATAGTAAATTTATTAAATAAACTTAGTAACTTAGTAACTTGGAGGAGAAGGGGTTTTGAACAAAAAGTTATATGAAAGACACCTTAATGTTTGCTGAAAAATCAACCCTTAAAATCTTTCGCATACATTTAGAAATACCTGTACATTACAATTTAGGGTTTTAAATAAAAAAAAGTTTAACAGTTCGTACCTAAAAGTATGTATTTTGCATTACATACCCTGTATCTGAAAATAAAAAAAAAACATTTTAAGGGATGAAAATAGAAAAATAATTTTGTCCAGATAGAATGAGCAAATACCCCATTGTGGCGTCGTGACGTAGTACCTTTTGTTAAGTTACATACAGTGTGTTAATTAATTATCGTACCCCACGTCATCATTGCAAGTATGCAACCAATACTGTGATATTGGTTGCATACTGCGATATTGGTTGCATACTGTGATATTGGTTGCATACTTGCAATGATGACGTCAGGTACGATAATTAATTAACACACTGTGTATGTATAGTATAGTTGTGAGGTAGCTCCTAATAGGACTTGTTCTGTCGCTACATCTTCCATGTATAAATAAATAATAAATCAACGGTTGAGGTTGATTTCCACGACCAGGCAGTAAGCAACGACTTAACTTTTATTCGAGGTGATTCGAGGGATTTGAAAGAATTATAGGTGTAGGTGAGAATATAACATAAATAAAACCTATAAATATTAAAAACAAAGAAAATTTACCGCTATTAACAATACATCAACGTAATTCCAAAATTCATAAAAAAATCTTTTCCGTAAAAAGATAATCTCCCGAATTTCTTCGATAGTATAGAAAACAATTAATAAGATAAAAATAATTTCGCAGGCTAAAACGAAAAAATCCGTCGCTGTCGTGTACCGAGGCATCCTCCACGTGAAAAAATTGCTCGTTGGAACCACTCCGCCAGTTGGTGGGATTTCAAAAACGATCAAAACCAGTGTAAACAAATTAACGTGCGGATTATAGTAAGCTGAAGTAATAAACAGGGCTCGGGTTGTGTTTCGAATAAAATTCCCTAATTTTAAATTTTCCAAAACTTCTTCCGCTTCTTCGTAAGTTCTTGGTAATTCAATTTCGAAACCATCACCTCCATAACTGCTTATTCTTCCATTCCAATTTGCAGCTTTCGTTTCGGACGCTTTTTTATAAGTGTAATTGGTACCTTTTAATAAATAATTGTTTTAATTCTTAATTCTAATTTAAATTAAATTAACCTTCTATATCCTTTTTGTACGAATTACTTGTTGTGTAACTCGGTAAACACTCTTCGGTGATATTTGGAAAAGGATCCGGGCATTTAATCGGTGCCACCATTACTTGTCGGATGATCGGAATTCCTACCATTTTATTTTCTGTACCGATACCTTTATCTGATTGATTTGTGTGTTGGAATTCGTCTGGATAAAGAATTACTAATAAATGATTGGTGAGGTAATCCCAAATTTCGTCAACGGTTGAAATTTCGTTGAATTTTACGTTGCTTGTGTTTTCCGCTTCTGGATAAGGTATCGTGGTATGATCGATCAGTTGTTTGCGAAGATTTTCTGCCATAAAAAAATCCGTTGATTTTGTTATACCTAATGCAGCTTAAAAAATAAATTTCAAATTGGATCAATTTTAGTTTTAATAAAATCCCTTACCTATACTCATACAAATAATTAATATTATATAAAAAAACACCTCCTGTGCGGTTGTAGCTAAATATAGATTTCTATTGACAAGTTTTGTCATTTGGGCCGTAGTCCAAGGTACTAATTACAAAAAAAAATAAATTAAAAAAATTCTTTTTTAATTAATTTTTACCTTTATGAAATTTTCGGACATTTTTGGATCGTTTCTTAACGTTAACGTTTTCGTTCGGATCTTCCATTTATTTAGATAATTAATTTTCTTTTTCAATCAATTAAATTCTTTTGCGAGCTTTCAATATCTATGGAGATTACTAAACAACGCAAAACAAAATTGTGAAATAAACAACAAAATAAGACTTTGAAAATATTTTGAAGTGAATTAATAAACATGCAATTGGGTAAAACATCTTCGAGAGATTTAATTGTTGATCAATCGATTCCGTTGGATAAGATATTTAAACGTCAACCACAAAGAGGTGAGAAGAAATTAATTTTAACACAAAATCTTATTCAATATAATTACACGATATAACGAACCTCGAGAAAGAACAAAATATTTTTAAGGGCCGGTTGTGTTTGTACTGTATTATAATTGTAGGGATATTTTTGTCGGTGAGATAACTTGTCGGGTACTCAGCGGTGCTGATAAAACAGTTATCCACCACATATAGTATATGGTTACCAAGATTTTTATATGAAAACTTTGTATGGTTACCTCATAGGTTAATCTATAACACCTATACGTACGTTGTGTTATTATATGTCGTCAAAAAAATTTTAAACAATTGTTATTGTCAAAATTTGGTCAAAATCATAATTCAATTTACTAGATATGGTGAAAAACTGTTACCAACCGACTTTTATTTCGCCTACTGACAAAAACAGTTTGTACTACAGCGAATATATTTATCCTCCCGATAAGTTTATCGGCCGGATAGTTATTAGACAGATAGTTAATTCTTGTTTTAGTTGTTAAGTTACATCCACACCAAAAGGAGCACAAAAGAACACTGTGTTTATGTTGCTTGTTCCTGGAACTTATATCTCAAAGTTTCTGGATGTTCTTTATTGTTTATGGCTGCAGAAAGAAATGTTCCTACAAATTTCAAAATATCTGTAAACATTTTTGTTTCGGACGCAGTGTGGACACGTTGTGACAACTTGTTTCCGAAACTTGTGTGCAGAAAATATGTCGTTCCAGTGAGTGTTTGTGAACCTCACGGGATAAAAGTTTTAAAGATCGTTACAAAAAAAAACAAGATTTGTGGGTGGAAATGATGACGTCGGGTACGATAATTAATTAACACTAGTGGTGGAACGGATATGCGGCAACTATCTGGTATCCGGCTGGATACCGGATAGTCACCAAATATCCGACTTTGGCCGGATATTAAATATCTATTACTTAGTACTCCACCATTCACAGGAATTAGTATCTCTTTTAGATGTTGGACACTGCAGATAATAATCAAGTTCAACCCCAATAGGACTTTTTCATTGAATACAACTTTATTTATATCAGATTTGTCATTAGCAACCTCATTGTAGCAATCCCAATACGATATATAAAATCTCTTGTTGCAGTTTCCTCTAGTTTTCTTCTCTTCGCTTGTAATTCATTATCACATTCATTACTAACAGAACTGTCGCACAGTGGTCCGAAAACACTCAAAACCCGATCGAAAATCAATTAAAAAAAAAATTTTATAGTGTTGTTTTTTTAAATGTTACATATATTTTAACTATTAATAGACTCTTAGTGAAGTTTATGAAGTCTTTGGTGTTTTATAATAGCTACTGCGCGAAATAAATTGCTATTACAATTACCTTATTTTGTATAAGGAAATTTTTTAGAAAACGACACAACTTTAGAAAACAAAAAAGATGGTATATCACTACTTGAAAATATTGTGTCGTTGATTTCTTATAAAGTACAGAAAGGTCTTCATTTTACGACTTTCCAAATTTCAAAAGATGTTTGTTGAAAAAAATTACAACCATTTCTATTGACGTCAATAAATACTTATATTTTTTGACCATTCAATCTTTTAAATTAAATATCTTGCGAGCGAACAAAATCGAACAATTGTAGCTAACATTTTTTTATTGCTGAAGGTATGGTGTACATTGCATAAGAAAGAAATCTTGCGCCAACGTGCGCCTTAACCAAAAAATTGGCAGTCAAAGATTACTTAACACATAATTGTGGATCTTATTTATCCTTGTTATGATTTTCGTTATTTTGTTGCTATGTTTTGGTTTTTATTTTTTCTATTTTGGGTAGACTTCAAACAAATGACGATTTATTTAAAAGAGCTCCGATCCATTTATTAGTAACTTTTATAAAGAATGTTCA
This sequence comes from Onthophagus taurus, assembly GCF_036711975.1. Lineage (NCBI taxonomy): Eukaryota > Metazoa > Arthropoda > Insecta > Coleoptera > Scarabaeidae > Onthophagus > Onthophagus taurus. Next base: position 5,942,000 of record NC_091968.1, on the reverse strand, counting down.
GAAAGATATAAAAATATGAATGAAGACATGAAAAATTTACTTATACTGGACAAGTCTCTAGAAGAAAAGGAAAGTGAAGAAGAAGACAATAATGATGAAGAAGTAAATATAGAGGAACAAGATCTAGAAAATGAAGAAGACTCCCACAAATTGAGATAAATTTTGTTATGTTGGTGAATATAACAAAATATTTTATATTATCTCGAATAATTTGAAATGTATGTGGACTATCTCAGTATCATGGGAAAATTCTACTATAAGTAGGTGTAGCGCATCACACTCTTATTATTTTTATATAGAAACATCATGTTATATCACCATGGGTTGTTATATCAACATAATGTATTTTCCCATGGCGATTTTGTTATAGTCATACAATAATAAATAAACTGGTAGACACACATAAAACAGTCTATCAAATACTCCATTTTAATTTTTAATATTTTATTGTACGATTAATTAATATAGAGTTACAAATAAATATACTCTATAGTAGGCTTCAAACTTACGTATTATGGTCTCCAATATCACTTCAAATTAAGAGCGATGAGTTTATTCTCGAATAGTTCTTAAAACATTTTTAGTAAAAGCTAAGTAAAATTGAGCTATCTAACCAACTAATTCTGCCAATTAATTTTGCCACATTTTCATCAAATTCCATTTCTGATAGGGTAAAAAAATATGGGGCGTTCCATTTAAAATTTTCGACTTTCTTACCATTGAATATGGAGAAACGATAATTCAATTTTTGACCACCCTGTATAAGATACTTTAATACAACAAATGACAATCTGTTTGACAACATCTCAAGAGTAATCGTGCCAATTTAGAGCTTTTTTGAATGAACGTTGGCTGAGATATAAGGTTTTAAAGAGCATAAAGTAATTTGCCAAAGAAAAACTTAAAAACAAAATAACTCGAAAACGAAAAATGGTAGGTACCAATAACTTTTATCAAAGTCAACTTATTTTGTCGAATATAATTAAAAGGTGCATTAAAAACTATAGCATTCCATTTAAAATAACGAAGTTGTGGTCTACATCCGGTAGACCGGAAGTGGCGGCCATCTTGAAAGTATTTTAGATCGAAAGCTTCGAATGAACAACCCATGTTGTCAAAATTTCAAACCGCTACGAATAGTGGTACCTAAAAAAGTTCTAACGAACCAGTTACGTGAGACATCCGGTATAGGTCCTCTATAAAACAATTTCGATAGGAATTTGCGATCACGTAATTACACAAAAAAAAATGTGAAGTAATATACGTCTAATGTTTTGCACAAAATTTTATAGTAATATTCTTCTTTAAAGTCTTAATTTATATGAAAAGAAAATGAGTATGAATTTAAATAAAGTACTGCTTGCGTAGTACTACTTCCGGTTGACGAATTTAATTCAAATTTTGACACAACATTACCCTTTTGGTCTTATAACCATATGCCAAGTTTCATAAAGCTAGCTAATTGCTAATACCAAAATAATATTTTCGATCGGGTTTTCTTACCGCTCGGACCACTGTGTGTCGCTGTTATCACTTTCGATTATTAATTAAAGTATCCTCTTTTTAATGCAAAAAGCCGTTTTGGAAAATCACTTTCAGTTCTTGAGACATAAATTTTTGAAGTGATCGAAATTTTTTTCGAACTTATGTAATTTTCGTCGATTAGGTTTTAAAAATTCGTATAAAATCCAGTTCTTGGAATATGAGTATGAAAATTTCCCAAAGTGTTAATAAAAGCGTGCTCTTTCCAATGAACCAACACGTTTTGACAAATAACTTTTAGTTTTTGAGAAAACAATATTTGAAGTTTTAATAACATTTTCGATGTTGCAATTTTCATCGATAATTTTCAAAATTTGCTATAAAATTAATTTCTTGAAGGATTCTTGTGGAAATATTAACAATTATTGATTAAAGAATCCTCTTTTTAATGCAAAAAGCCGTTTTGAAAAACCACTTTCAGTTCTTGAGAAATAAATTTTTGAAATGATCGACAATTGTTTCGAATTTTGCAATTTTCGCGGATTAAGTTTTAAAAATTCGTATAAAATCCAGTTCTTGGAATATCAATATGAAAATTTCCCAAAGTGTTAATAAAAGTGTGCTCTTTCCAATGAACCAACACGAATGGAAAAATAACTTAGTTTTTGAGAAAACAATATTTGAAGTTTTGATAACATTTTCAATGTTGCAATTTCCATCGATAATTTTCAAAAATTGCTATAAAATTAATTTCTTGAAGGATTCTTGTCGAAATATCATCAATTATTAATTAAAGTATCCTCTTTTTAATGTAGAAAGCCGTTTTGAAAAATCACTTTCAGTTCTTGAGAAATAAATTTTTGAAATGATCGACAATTTTTTCAAATTTTGCAATTTTCGCCGATTAAGTTTTAAAAATTCGTATAAAATCCAGTTCTTGGAATATGAGTATGAAAATTTCCCAAAGTGTTAATAAAAGTGTGCTCTTTCCAATGAACCAACACATTTTGAAAAATAATTTCTAGTTTTTGAGAAAACAATATTTGAAGTTTTAATAAAATATTTCGATGTTGCAATTTTCATAGATAATTCATTTTGTATCTTGGATCCAAATAAGTTGACATATCTTATCAGCTTTCTTATTAATTTATATACAGTATCCGGCCGAAGGGGATGCCGAATATCCGGTATCCGGCTTTTCGCACAATCACTATCCGTTCCATCACTAATTAACACACTGTATACAGAGTGAATCAATAGTGCGGGACGGAAGATAGTGGCGTTACAGTTGAAAATAAAAAAAATGTTTTTATGAACCCTTTGCATCTTTTTACATATGCTGATTAGCTGTCTTAAATGCTACAACAATATATCTTGTTTTCAAATTTTGAATGCAAGGTTGCCAAGTTATTCATTATTTTGTGAACATTTTTGAAAATTCATGTGTTCACTTAAAATTTGTTATTAGCATTCTTATTAAATATTCAAGGTTGCAATTTGGCATATCAATAAACAAAGCTTGGGTCTTTAGAACGCCGCTAATACTATTGGATGTAAACACCTGTATAATATACAGGGTGTTTACCAGAAGCCTTATTAATTACCTTTCATTTTTGTTAAGCATATGGTATATCTAACAGATGTACTTTTTGAGATAATTAGACTGTTTCAAAAATGTTGGCATCAAAATGTTGTACTTATACGACAAAAGTTCTTTATATTTCCATTGTTGAATCTGGATTCTGCTATTAAATCTTCTTTGTCCACGACTACCTTATAATACATACCTTATGAATGAGTTTTCTAAAACAAAATGGTAGTCATTTTTCACGGAGTGAATAATAGCGGTGAATCATAATCATTATCCATCATAATCATCTTGACCAGACTAATAATAATTATTTGAAACGTTAAAAGTTCAAAAAACGTCAATTTAATTATATTTTTTAGGAGTTTCTAAATGTTTGACATTAAAAAAACCTAAACAAATTCCTTTTTTCGTATGATTTAAGAATAAATTAATTAATTTTCCTAAAGAAAACGACGTTTTATAAAACTGACATTTAATTTTGACAAATTGTTGTGAAGTCGGTTACAGTTAGTAACATTGAATTTGTGTCACATTGACGTTTAACCTTCATTCAACAATTTATTTAAAAAATAAATTTATGGAATCAATTTCTATAGTCGTGGACAAAGTATAGTATTCTACTCGCATATAATGAGCTATTATTCACTCAGGTTAATTATGCCACTCGCTACGCTCGTGACATAAACTTAACCTTCGTGCATAATAGCCCTCATTATATGCTCATATAATAATATACTATTCTTTAATGAACTCATAAGGCGTATGATATTATGTGTATTTCTTTCTAAACAAGTTGGCCTAATCCAACATTTACGAACTTTCTTTTTCTGTTTTTGCAAAATAATAATAACTGCAGCTACTGCTGCCTGTACATCATCATTGCACCACATTGCATTCAAACACTGAAAGATACGCTAACCTGATGTAGACGGAAAGTTTCTTGTTGCAGCGACAAGGTGATGAGCGACCAAAATAAGTTTTCTTGGTGTGAACAAAATGTTTCCGATTCATTTGTTATTGTTTCTGCTTCATAAACAGGTTACAACAATGAGAAACAAAATGTTCCCCTGTGTTTCTTTGGTGTGGAGATACATTCAGTGCTAGATTGTTGCATATTTTTCATTGACCTAAAAGTACAACTAACACTAAACCTAGAACTAAAAACATTCGGGTTTACCCGTCTTAAGAGACGCGTGGCTATTTTACTAACAATAAATTCTAACAAAGTCTCGAACCATTCATTTGATTATCTCAGATTATGGATATATTTCGCAAATATTTCCATTAACCGTATGTCTGAAGACGGACGGCTAAACCCGAATGTTTCTAATTCTCGGTCTAGTGTTAGTTCTGGTTTTATACTATCACTAGAACTATCACAAGACCTAGATCTAGAATCATTCGGGTTTAGCCGTCTTGAGAGACGTGCGGCTAAACCCAGATGTTTCTAGTTCTATGTCTAGTGTTAGTTCCAGTTTTAGTTCAAAGAAAAATATGGAACAATCTAACGCTGAATAACAACAAAAACAAGAACTAACACTAGACCTAGCTAGTTAGCTAACACAATCACTTGGGTTGGATTGGGTTACACTAGACCTAGAACTACAAATATATGGGTTTAGCCGAACGTCTCTTAAAACGGCTAAACCCGAATGTTTCTAGTTCTAGATCTAGTGTAACCCAACCCAACCTAAGTGATAGTGTTAGATCCGGGTTTAGCCGTCTTAAGAGACGTTCGGAGTGATCTAATACTAACACTATCACTAGAACCAACACTAGACCTAGGGTTTAGTATTGGTGCTAGTGATCTAACACTATCACTTGGGTTGGGTTGAGTTACACTAGACCTAGAATTAGAATCATTCGTGTTTAGGCGTACGTCTCTTAAGACGGCTAAACCCGAATGTTTCTAGTTCTAGGTCTAGTGTTGGTTCTAGTGATAGTGTTAGTATTAGATCACTCCGAACGTCTCTTAAGACGGCTAAACCCGAAACTGTCTAGTTCCATGTCTAGCATTAGTTTTACTTTTCGTTCAATGAATTATATCCGAATTCCGTTCTATCGAGATTTTACAGTATTTTTATTATTTATGGATATGTTTAATTGATGAAATAGTAGTCTATCTATGCGTGACGTCACGAACGGGCCTTCGAGTTGTAACGGGCTAAATAACAACTAAAAGTATAACTAACACTAGCACTAGAACTAACTCTAGACCTAGAACTAGAAACATTCGGGTTTCGAAACCGAAACTTTTAATGCCAAACCGTAATTTTTTTTATTAATTTTGCGTTTCGACTAAGTTAGGTTGGCAGAACTGCACGGTGGATTAATTTCATTTATGATATGGTCTTTGAAGTTAATAAGAAACATTTTTATCTTAAACAAATTTTTTATTCTTGAATTATTACCGATTATTTATGTTAAAACGTCAATTTTCAAAATTTATTGCTTTTTGACCAAATTAAGTTGGAACAACTCTTATGGAACATGTTTTCGCGTCAATGGGGAACGTTTTTTCCCAAACATTTTCTTCTATAACTTTTCATTCTGCAGCTATATTCAGTTTTCATGTCAAATACGTCAATTTCGGAAATATTTTGCATTTTGAACAAGTTAGGTTGGTAGAACTAATCATTGGAGTAAAACGATGACAATGTTTCTAGAAACCAACAGAATTATGCACGGCTAAAGCCGAATGCTTCTAGTTCTCGGTCTAGCGTTAGTTCTAGTTTTATTTGTTATTCAGTGCTAAATTGTTGTATATTTGTCATTGAACTAAAATCGATATAATGAACTAATCCAGTGCAACTCGAAGGACCGTTCGTGACGTCACGCATAGATAAGCAACTACTATTTCATATTTTGAATTAGCAAATGTTTAATTTGTTAGTTCTAGTTTTAATTCAATAAAAGTATTCAATAAACCAACGCTTAATAATAACTAAAACTAGAACTAACACTAGCATTAAAACTAACACTAAACCTATAATTAGAAACATTTGGATTTAGCCGTGCGTCTTCAGAACTTTGTAGTTCTAGGTCCAGTGTTAGTTTTAGTTTCAAGTTAATTAACTAATTTATTTTTTTTTAGTAAAATGGGTTACAGCAGAAATTGCGCAACGTTTCGAACTTAAGAGACGTTCGGGCTAAACCCGAATATTTCTAGTTCTAGGTCTAGTGTAACCCAACCCAACCCAAGTAATAGTGTTAGATCACTAGCTAGGTCTGGTGTTAGTTCTTGTTTTTGTTGTTATTAAGCGTTAGATTGTTGCATATTTTTCTTTGAACTAAAACTAGAACTAACACTAGACCTAGAACTAGAAACATCCGGATTTAGCCGCACGTCTCTCAAGACGGCTAAACCCGAATGATTCTACGTCTAGGTCTTGTGATAGTTCTGGTGATAGTGCTAGTGTAAAACTAGAACTAACACTAGACCAAGAACTAGAAACATTTTTATTTGTTATTCAGTGCTAAATTGTTGTATATTTTAAAATCGGTATAATGAACTATTCCGTTACAACTCGAAGGCCCGTTCGTGACGTCACGCATAGATAAGCAACTACCATTTCATATTTTGAATTAGCAAATGCTTAATTTGTTAGTTCTAGTTTTAATTCAATAAAAGTATTCAATAAACTAACTCTGAATAACAACTAAAACTAGAACTAACACTAGCATTACAACTAACTTTCTAGTTCTAAGTCCAGTGTTAGTTTTAGTTTTAATTTAAATAATTAATTTATTTTTTTAGTAAAATGGGTTACAGCAGAAATTGCGCAACGTTTCGAACGAGAATATTATTTAGTTATAGCCGGAAGAGAATTTATTTTCTACATAATCTTTTTATTTTGTGCCACAATGGGTAAGAAAAAAAAAGCCTTAACATAAAAACAATTTATTTGTTAATTTTTATTGTTTAAGTTGTTTTAGGAAAAGTTGATACAGACGCTTATTACATGACGGCAGCCATAAAAAAACAAATAACTGGGAATGAATTTTCAGTGGACGAATTCGAATATAAATTTTCCGAAATAAGAAGTCTCCATTTCTTTCACATCTACCTTGTTGAATATTTATCCGAACAACTATATTGGACAAGTTTCGATGTAAGAACCCGAATTCAATTGGATATAAGAAAAGATCGCGGGGTTTTGTATGTTAATAAATTAATCGGGCAACCCACTTTAAGACAAGTGGCGGTTATTAATGGCTCGTGCACCGTTCACAACCGATTTAAACGCCACCTATGGGATTGTAGGGAGGAATATAAAAATAGTGTTAGGCTTAAAAGTGGTGTTTTACCCGATTGTCAACTCCCCGGTGATGGGTAATTTTAAAATTAATTCTATATCTTCTTCTTTTTTATTTTTAATTTTAGTTGTATGTATACAAAAAGAAATATGGCAGTTGCTTACTCTGGTATTTTGGCGAATTACGCCTCTGATGGCTTTTTGATACCAATGGGCTTGGATCGCACCAATTTCATACAGATGGCGCGGAGATTAAGAAAGGATGGTTGGTACTCGTTAAATACTCGAGCACTTTTTTTGGATTTTATGCTTTACAACCCAAATTTGGATATATTTTGTGGGGTGAAATTAATCTTTGAAATCCCAGCCGTTGGAGGGGTCATCCCATCAGCTAAATTTTACACGTTTAATGGTTTACATTTGGACAGCGTGTTTAATCATTTTGCATTTGGATGTTTTCTCGTTTACTTTGTATTTTTAATGTATTATTTAATGTCGGAATTTCGAGAAATCATGTATTTAAAATCGGAATATTTTACTTATGTTTGGACTTATGTTGATTATATGATGATTGGAGTAAGTATTTCAGATTTTTATATTCTTAAAAGACTTAAGGTGACAAACACAAACATTCTCGAAACTCAACCCGACACAGTACAGAAAGATACAGGAAGTATAGATCGAATTGCAAAGAGGAATTATAGTAATCGGACAAGGACGATAGAATCTAAGAGGACCTCTTTTAGATCCTAGCTGACTGGGCGTGACCCATGGTGTGACGTAGTGTACAGGCTCCTTGTTAACAGTAGTGGACTGCAAAAGAACAAAATCCTCTTAGATTCTACCGTCCTTGATAAACGGAAACAAATTCAATCTTTCTGCAAAGTTCAACGCTGAATACAAAATGTGTGCGAGAAGACCAAACCGATGATAATTGCTAAAGATGCTTAAATAACTACGTTTAACTATCTGGGAATGGAAATACCGAGTAACAAGCAGCTGATGGATGAAGTGAATAATCAGGCAAATAAGTCAGCAAGCATATTAGAGTGCCTCATATGACGCAACAAACAACTATACTCATCTATGCGCCGGAAGTACAGCAGAAGCATCCCACAAAAAAGCCATAATGAGGAATAAAGATTTTTTTTTATATTATGCATAGCACAATTGTATACCACCTAGTAAATACATACTAATTAGTTACTTATTTTTGACACAAAATTAATGACGATAATGTTTTGCAGCTTTTCGCTGTGATCCAGTCTGCTTTACACATACTTAACATAGATAAACATTGTCATATTTTTACCGTTTTAAGATCAAAACAAAAACGAGCGCACTGCTACACGCGGAACACACATTTAGGTTATTACTGTTTTTTTTATGGCATTCTCCTCTCATGTTTAGAATGATGCAATTTCTGATGAGACCGATGCTACTTCCAAGTTGCGATGGAGGTCGGTGTTTCAGTGTATGTCCATTTTGCTTTTAATACTTGCTTGTATATTAACAACTTGTCTTTTAGTGATAACGTAGGTTTTCTGCCAATAAGCCAATATAGGTGTCTAAATTTGATACCATTTGAATTTGACATCCAGCGTTATACATACCAAGATATTTTGCGGATATTTTATGTCGGCGTAAGGGTCCAGTTTTCTATTGAATTTAAGGCCAATTGTAACTTATATGTATTATGTATGTATGTAGGAAAGGGGAGGGTATACATAGAGCACCTTGTACATCCTCCTGCACTCTCTCCGGCTACATCAACCAGCCTAAGGAATTTCCGAAGGCTAGGATACAGCTCAGAGGTGTGTTCCTGATGTCATCCATGCTCAGCCATTCCTCTCCGAAGTCTCTCATTCTGAGGTCTTGTAGAGTGGGACAGTCCCACAAGATGTGTCGAACCGTCTTCTCGCTCTCTTCACAGAGGCGGCAGAGAGGACTGACAGTAAGCTTAAGGTTATAAAGATGCTTATTTACCTTACAGTGACCCGTGACGAATCCCGTTACAGTTCGTACAGCGTTTCTACCAAGCCTTACGAAAGACATGCCTCTGCTGCGGGATAACGTAATACTTCCTTAGACAGATTGCAGCCCTTAACCCTATGCCACCAGTTCATAAACTTTTTGTGGGTAAAATCTTTAATTATCTCAATCTGAGTTGATAAAGACGGAGCGATTATCGGTTCAAGCAAATATGGCAGCCCTTTTGGCAAGCCTATCAGCGTGCTTGTTACCGGAACAAGTCGAGTGTCCTTTTGTCCATCGAAGTATAACACAGTTATGCACTGCGGCCTTCTCCAATGTCAGATGAGAACCCATAACAAGTCCTGTGGTAATTGTTATTCTACTCAGGGCTAAAATAGCTTGTCTGCTGTTAAATTATGAAAGTCTTACCTACCAAGTTGGATCTGACAATAACGTCAGCGGCGATTAACTCCGCCTGTATGACGGTGGTACTTTTACCTAGAGGTTCAGATACGTGCAGTCGGAGATCGTACGAGAAGACTCCGACTCCAACTCCTTCCCATCTACTTGAACCATCAGTGTAAAGTAGATTTTAAGGCTATTTTTCTTCTTCTTCAAGTTTGTACTTTATTAAGTGCAGCAGTGGATGTAAGGTCTTTCACCACCATACTTGCACCATATGTAAGTATAGCTCGGATTACAGCCGTATAAATCCAGAGGGCATTTTTGGGTGACAAACCCCATGTCTTATGTATAGCCCTCCGGGATTGACCGAATGCAACGTACGCTTTTTTTACTCTATTATCTAGGTGGGCTCTCCATGTCATTTTATTGTCAAGTGTGATGCCCAGATATTTGACTTTTTTTGACAACACCAATGGAGTATTAGCAAGGGATGGCATTCTGGGCTTGCCAAAGTTCCTCATCCTGGTTTAGTTGAAAGACAGAAATCTCTAATGTAGCGATCACAGAGTCTTTCCAGAGTTTTCAAAAGAGAGGAGGAGAGACTGATTGGTCTAAATGATTTCGGTGTGAAATAATCAAGCTTACCCGGTTTTGGTATGATTATATGTAATTTAAATCATCTAACCAGACTTTGTCGAAAGCTTGTGCAACATCCAAAAATACGGCGGAGCAGACTTTATTTTCTTCCATTGCTATTTCGATAGTATTCGTTATTTTATGCACTTGGTCTATTGTTACATGTTTATTCCGAAATTTATTGATGTGTTGGTATTAGGGCTTTTCTTCTATGACAGGTTTTAGTCTCTTTAATAGTAATTTTTGAAGTAGTTTTGGTACTAAGGGTGATAATGAGATTGACCTATATGATGTAACATCTGTGGGGTAAGATGGGGGTAACATCTGTATAAGAAATTAAGTTCAAACCGGCCACAAACCCATATGTTACGAGATTAAACAATCCTATATATCCACCAAAACATCGGACGTCTCTATTTGAAAGAAGCTTCATCTATCACATTTACAAATCTTATGGGAAATTGCCAAATCTCTGAGCTTAGATACATTCAGGAAGAGTTTGATGCGGCTGAGGTTTCAGCAGCAAGGGGGAGAATAATATCTCATGCTCGGATATTTACCGTTGGCATGTTGGGATTTGTGAAGGCAGTATGATTTTTTTTTGCTTTAGTTGATTAAGTATTTTATAATTCATTTTATATGTTTTTTTCTTTTATTTTCTTTCTCGTGTTTTCTTTTTTGTATTTTTTTGCAACCAATTGGGTTGGTATGAACCCGCCCATTGTGGTCCTTCTTTAATTTAATATTATGAAATAGAAATATGTAGTGTTATTTGTAGTTGTGGAAGGCACAATAAAGATATATTATTATTTACTGTCAACCTTCTTATCGATTAATGTACTTACAATTTTTCTGCAGTTTCACCACTCGCTTTTTCGGCATATCAGACGCCTGGCTTTCTTTTATTTGAACATACAGTTTTCTTATTCCTGATGGCATCATGGGTAGTTCATTGGATGCTTTTCCTCACAGTTGAAACATTTAGCCGGGATTTCTTTAGCTTTAATGCATTCGCTGGTCCAGTGTTCACCAGCGCATTTAACATATCTCAGATTTTTATGGCAGTAAGCTTTGGTGTGTTTTGGCTTTCTGTACTATTCGATTTTGACACGCATTTCAAATATGTTTGTTATTTCATGGATTCTTTTTACATCTTCTGACGGTGCAAAATCCAAGATGTATAAAGGAAGAGGCTCTTTTGTTTTGTATTTTAACATTTGGGTTACTTTACGAATGTTGTAATTGCGCTCTAATAGTTCATCTTTGATATCATTAACGGCTTTTATGCATCTTGTTAGCTACCACTTTCAGATTTCTGGTTTGCTTATTTTTATAAGTTGACCAGGACAAATTCTTTTCAGTAAGCATCTGTGATGCATGATTTGTTTTACTGTGGTTTATAAAAACATACTTAAGTAATTTATAAATGTCATAATATTGTTTGACATTATAAATTAATATTGTTGGGCGTAGTAATAGTTGCTTTTCAGGTTTGCTTTCAACTTCCAAATACAGTTTAGATAGCAAGATTTTAGTTTTACGTATTTTGTTTCTTTTAGCTTGTTTTATTATCCAGTCAGTCTCCAAAGCTAACTCATCTTCGTCTGTGGTATACACCACTTTGGCGGTTATTGGAGGGTTAAGATTTTGTTGGGTTTTTAGACCTTCTACAGGGTGTTCCGGTGACTCGGGGCATAAAATTAACCTCATATACTAGAGCAAAAATGATGACAATTCGTGAAAAAAAATTATTATAAAAGTCTTCAAATGGCTAAGATATGGGCCATCAAAGTTCAGAAATTTTAACACATTTTTCTAAATATTTTCAATACCATTTATGGTAGAGCGTTGAAATTTGGTACAGGGTAAACAAATATCAAGCAATCATTGAACCAATTTTGACTTTGATCGGGCGGCGGCAACCATGCTATACAGGCTGTCCCTAAAATTTGTTTGCTCAGAACTTTTTTGTTCCCTCGTAACCCTACCTTTATTTTTGTGCTTTTTAATAGAAAATTTATTTTAGACACTATTATCACTCTTTGAAAATTTTGATAACATTTACCGTTTTCGAATTATACGCGAAAATGTTAAGCTTTGATTTCAATCGTAACAAACAAAAAAAGGTAAATCTACAGACGTAAGATCCGGCGATCGGGGGGGACAACTTATCGGTGCACCTACTCCTAGTCCAATCCACCGTCCCGGAAAACGTTCCCTCAGAAATTCTTGGACAGCTTGTGTGCTATGCGCAGGAGCACCATTACACATTCTACAGTCATCTAAAAAAATCATCTAATTTCTCTAAATGTCGCCTGTATGTATGTTCATCCAGCCTTGATGGCAACAAAACGGGTCCAATAATTACATCGCTCACAATGCCAGCCCAAACGTTAAGAGAAAATCTCCATTGTGATTTCCAAGTTTTCTTAAATCTTGGATTTTCGTCCGCCCAACTATGTAAATTTCTCAAATTGAAGATTCCATCTTTAGAAAAAGTGGATTCATCTGTAAAAAGCACTTTTTCTTAAAACTGATCATCAATTTGGATTTTGTGCTGCATTATTTGGCAATATTGCAGTCGCAGTGGGTAATCAGCCAGTCGAACTTCTTGAACTTTGTAATAATGAAATGGATAAAGCTGTTGCTCGTGAAGAACATGCCAGACAGTTGTTTTTGAAGTTAAAATTTCCTCGCCATATTCAAAGTACTAGCTGTAGTATTTTCTTCTACGTAGTCTAGAATATCTTCTTCTAGTTCGGGTGTTCGGACTGATCTTACGTTACTGTTGTTAGCAAATTTCGGCTTAAACGTCCCATTTTCCCTTAAACGGGTTTCAATCCTTAAAAATGTTTTTCGATTGGGCGCTCTGCGGTTCGGAAATTTCTCCCAAAATGTCAAAATCATGTCAGTTTGTTCACTAAATGTGTAACTCTCCATTTTGAACACTTAAAATGAATAAAAACTTAACTAACAAAAAACTATCATTTATGTTTAAACGACATAAGCAAGTTGACAGCTCAATTTGTTTTTTTTAATTGCCATGGCCAACCTTGACTTTTTCGAAGATTTTTGTTTTTTAGTGTTACCATTGAAATCGAAGCTTAATATTTTCGCGTATAACTTGAAAACGGTCAATGTTATCAAAATTTTCAAAGAGTGATAAAAGTTTCTAAAATAAATTTTCTATTAAAAAGTACAAAAATAAATGTAGGGTTACGAGCGAACAAAAAAGTTCTGAGCAAACAAATTTTAGGGACAGCCTGTATAGCATGGTTGCCGCCGCCCGATCAAAGTCAACATTAGTTCAATGATTTTGCTTGATATTTGTTTACCCTGTAGCAAATTTCAACGCTCTACCATAAATGGTATTGAAAATATTTAGAAAAATGTATTAAAACTTCTGAACTTTGATGGCCCATATCTTGACCATTTGAAGACTTTTATAATAATTTTTTTTCACGAATCGTCATCATTTTTGCTCTAGTATATGAGGTTAATTTTAAGCCCCGAGTCACCGGAACACCCTGTATAATGTCAATGTAAAAAAAAACACTTAACACTTGTCGCACAATCGCAAAACACATCCGCTCTTGAGTGATGCACAAATCGAACTGAGAATCTTAAGAAGTATAAAAGGCACTACAAAGGCAGAGTACAAAATGTGGATATAATGAGAGATCAAGTTGTATCACAAAGCGTCCAGCTATATGATCTAAAGGTTGACAGAACAGCAGGACATCCTTATCATTAGAAAGAATGAAATCTTAAATTAATTTATCTCAAAAACATAAACACCTAAAAGTTTAACATTTTAAGAAACAAAAATGTGTCAATATATTAATTTAGCTTTATTATTTAAAACATTTTTGCATCCATATAATTTCTTTTAAGCTTGGAATTTGTCACGCTGCTTTAACAGTAACATCAATGTTAATGTTAATCGATTTGATTAGTTCAGTACAAACAAACAGCGCTTTAATTACCGATTTTTCCCTGCAACATTTGGCCTATATAAACAACGTTTGTTCAAACGTCCAAGGATTTACACTATTCTTTATTTACATAAAGATTTTTAAGTATTTTAATTTGAGCGCTTTAACCGGGCAAATAAATAGAACATTAGCTTTGGTATGGTAAAAACAATTTAATTTAATTTTCTTAATAATGCGTAATTTTTTTTTAGAGTGGTCGATATTTATGCTATTTCTCAATCATTTTCTTCTTGGTTTTAATCGCTTTCGCTGAATTCGGTTATCAAGCTTACGGCAGAGATGTCGATGAATATTCATCGTTGGGAACTTCGATGTTTACTTTAATAAGAACGATTTTGGCAGATTTTAATTATGAAAAATTAGAAAAAACCCATCGGTTAATGGCACCTATCTTTTTTGTTTTATTCATTTTCGTCGTATTCTTCGTACTCGTTGTAAGTAATTGAATCAACTAATTAGTGCAAAGATGTAATAAATTTTTATTTTTTAGAATATGTTTGTTGGAATAATTTGTGGAAATTACGCAACCGTTAAAAACAACGAGACAGTTGGGCCAGAAGTGATGCAAATGACTGAATTTTGGAAACGAGGTTTCCACAACCTTTGTAAATCAATGAAATGCGGTTTCTTTGCTGGCTTATCAAGGAAAAGAAACGAATACAACATTGCAGCGGAACAAATTCGATTGGGTTTAATTGCTTGCGGATTTAGCGAGTTAGATGTTGACGTTTTTATGGCGCGTTATAAAATCGATTTGGCTAATTTGGTTACGGTTAAAGATATCACAAGAGTGTTGGAACTTTTGAAAATTCCCGCGCAAGAACATATTAGTAATACATCATTTTATTTATTTATTTATTTTTAATTTTAATTAAAATCGTTTCAATTTAGGTCGCAAAAGAGGGAATGAATCAAGATTAGATTCAAAATCAACAGGAGCACCTTTAATGGCATTAAATGATTTTCAAGCGTAAATAATAAATTTATTACTTTAATTACACTAAAACCTCGATATAACGGATCTCAATATATTTAAATATAAATGTTAGCGCTCGTAGATAGAATCCTACTCGGGTTATTCTTCAAGTTGTTTTATGAATGGAATAAATAAACTCGGGGTTTTCCCCGAGTTGTCTACACGATCGTGATATATAAATCAAGGATGGTAGTTTTAGGTGTTATCGCTGTTATTCAGTGCTAGATTGTTGTATGTTTTTATTCAACCAAAACTAGAATTAATACTAGATCTAGAACTAGAAACTAGAAAATGATTCTAGTTCTAGGTCTAGTGAAAATTGCAAAATTCGGAAAAGATTGTCGATTATTTCAAAAATGTATTTCTCAAGAACTAAAAATGATTTTTCAAAACGCCTCTTTGCATTAAAGAGAAGATAATATAATTAATAATTGGTGATATTTCCACAAGGATCCTTCAAGAAATTAATTTTGTAGCGAATTTTGAAAATTATCGATGAAAATTGCAACATCGAAAATTATATCAAAACTTCAAATATTGTTTTCTCAAAAACTAAAAGTTATTTTTCAAAACGTGTTGGTTCATTGGAAAGAGGACACTTTTATTAACATTTTCGGAAATTTTCATACTCATATTCCAAGAAATCGATTATACGAATTATTAAAATTTAATCAGCGAAAATTACAAAAATCGAAAGAATTGTCGATTATTCCAAAAATTTATTTCTCAAAAACTAAAAGCGATTTTTCAAAACGGCTTGTTGCATTAAAAAAAGGACACTTTAATTAATAATTGGTGATATTTTCACAAGGATCTTTAAAGAAATGAATTTTATAGCGAATTTTGAAAGTTATCGTTGAAAATTGCAACATCGAAAATTTTATCAAAACTTCAAATATTGTTTTCTCAAAAACTAATAGTTATTTTTCAAAACGGCTTGGTTCATTGGAAAGAGGACACTTTTATTAACACTCTGGGACATTTTCATACTCATATTCCAAGAAATGGATTTTATATGAATTTTTAAAGCTTAATCGGCAAAAATTGCACAATTCGCAAAAATAGTCGATTATTTCAAAAATTTATTTCACAAGAACTAAACGTGATTTTTCAAAACGGCTTTTTGCATTAAAAAGGAGATACTTTAATTAATAATTAGTGATATTTCCACAACGATCCTTCAAGGAATTAATTTTATAGCGAATTTTGCAAGTTATCGATGAAAATTGGAACATCAAAAATTTTTTCAAAACTTCAAATATTGTTTTCTCAAAAACTAAAAGTTATTTTTCACAACGGGTTGGTTCATTGGAAAGAGGACACTTTTATTAATACTTTGGGAAATTTTCTTACTCATATTCCAAGAAATGGATTTTATACGAATTTTTAAAGCTTAATCGGCAAAAATTGCAAAATTCGAATGTTGTCGATTATTTCAAAAATTTATATCTCAAGAACTAAAAGTGATTTTTCAAAACGGCTTGTTGCATTAAAAAGAGGATACTTTAATTAATAATTAGTGGTAGTTCCACAAGGATCCTTCAAGAAATTAATTTTATAGCGAATTTTTAAAGTTATCGATGAAAATTGAAACATCGAAAATATTATCAAAACTTCAAATATTGTTTTCTGAAAAACTAAAAGTTATTTTTCAAAACGTGTTGGTTCATTGGAAAGAGGACACTTTTATTAACACTATGGGAAAGCTTCATACTGATATTCCAAGAAATGGATTTTATACGAATTTTTAAAGCTTAATCAGCGAAAATTGCAAAATTCGAATAAATTGTCGATCATTTCAAAAATTTATTTCTCAAGAACCAATAGTAACTTTTTAAAACGACTTTTTGCATTAAAAAGAGGATACTATAATTAATAATTGGTGATATTTCCACTAGGATCCTTCAAGAAATTAATTTTATAGCGAATTTTGAAAGTTATCGATGAAAATTGCAACATCGAAAATTTTATTAAAACTTTAAATATTGTTTTCTCGAAAACTAAAAGATATTTTTCAAAATGTGTTGATTCATTGGAAAGAGGACACTTTTATTAATACTTTGGGAAATTTTCATACTCATATTCCAAGAAATGGATTTTATACGAATTTTTAAAGCTTAATCGGCGAAAATTGCAAAATTAAAAAAAATTGTCGATTATTTCAAAAATTTATTTCTCAAGAACTAAAAGTGATTTTTCAAAACGGCTTTTTGCATTAAAAAGAGGTTACTTTAATTAATGATTGGTGATATTACCACAAGGATCCTTCAAGAAATTAATTTTATAGCGAATTTTGAAAGTTATCGTTGAAAATTGCAACATTGAAAATTTTATCAAAACTTTAAATATTGTTTTCTCAAAAAGTAACAGTTATTTTTCAGAAACTGTTGGTTCATTGGAAAGAGGGCACTTTTATTAACACTTTGGGAAGTTTTTAAACTCATATTCCAAGAAATGGATTTTATAGAAATTTTTAAAACTTAATCGGCGAAAATTGCAAAATTCGAAAAAATTATCGATCATTTCAAAAATTTATTTCTCAAAAACTAAAAGCGATTTTTCAAAACGGCTTGTTGCATTAAAAAGAGGATACTTTAATTAAAAATTGGCGATATTTTCACAAGGATCCTTCAAGAAATTAATTTTATAGCGAATTTTGAAAGTTATCGATGACAACATTTTGCAAAATTTTTATAAAAACTATTATTTTTTAAAAATTAAGTTATCTCATATCTCATGGTTGAGAATTGGACCTATGTATGTTGACTGGAAGTTTTTTGGTAATTTTGATGCAAGGAATAACCCTACGAAGTTATACAACTCAACGAGGAGACACCGTGTATAGTATTATTCAAACAGCATTTAGTTTTCTGCAATAAAAATCTCATCTTGTGGAAGCAGTATATAGTTTTCAACAAGCAACATGTAGCCTTTGTCAACCATCAAACAGTGTGCAGTCTTCTTATAACAATATCTAGCGTTTGTAAAGTATTATCCTGTTTTTTATCTGTAATTAGTGTCTTATAATGGATATTTAACTTGGTTAGAGAGTGTATAGTTCTCAAGCAATATTTCGTCTTCCAAAGCAATATTTATTCAAAGCTAATCTTCTATTTGCAGTATATAGTCTTCTGTGAGCCCTGTTTATTCTATTAGCAGTCTTTTGGAAACATCAAGTCTTCTTCAAGCACAATTTTGCCTTTTGTAATAGGAATGCAGTCTTTTGCGTAGAGTATTTAGTCTTCTTCGAGAAGTATTTAGTATCTTGCAATGAAGATCTGGTCTTGTATAAGCGGCAGATAGTATTTTGCAAGCAGTTTTATAGGTCTTCATCAAGCGTTAAAAAGTGTATAGTCTTCAAGCAATATCTAGTCTTTTTCAAGTAGTGTTTAGTGTTCTGCAAACACTAGCTAGTCCTCTATTTGCACTATCCAGTCTTCTCTAAGTACTATGTAGGCTTCTATTAGCAGTATTTAGTCTTGTACAATGAGAATCTGGTCCTGTTTAAGTAATATATAGTTTTCTGCAAGCAGTATTAGGTCTTTATCAATCGTCAAAAAGTGTTCAAGCCAAATCTAATATTTTTCATGTAGTATCTTGACTTCTGTAAGCACTTCCTAGTTTTATGTTGGAAGTATAGTCTTCTGTAAATACTATGTAGGCTTCTATTAGCAGTATTTTAGATTCTATCGTTCGCAAATCATATAATGGACTTTTGACTATAACGGACACTCCCTTCCCCATGTTAATCCATTATATCAAGATTTTTGTTACATTAATAATTTTAATTAATTTCGTAGACAACAACAAAAATTAGATGAGATGGAGCACTACATTACTTCAATAGCGAAGAAAATCGAGTTGTTATTGAAGAAAATGAACGCACTTTCTGATGTGCGAAGCAAATGATTTTAGAAGTAACCTAGGAACGTATAAATCAACAAAAACGTCAAATTAAAATTATTTTTATTAAGTTAATTTATTATTTTTTAAATGGGTGAACCTTCAATTCGCCCATCTTTTTCAAATATGCAACCTGGGCAAAGAAAAATTCCCCAAAAAAGTGAGTCATCATCATATTTTTATTAAAAATTAATCCGAATTGTTTTAGTTTTTTGGGTAACCCCAGCGATTGCGGAATTATTCGATCGCGAATATTATCTCCTTGTTTTAAGTCGAGAATTTATTTTTTATTTGATTTTCTTTTTTTGTGTCTCTTTCGGTAAGTTAAACTCGATCTTTTAACTTTTTTCAATTAATTTTTTTTGTTATTTCAGCTGCTTTCGCAAAACTTGACTTTATGTCGTATTATTTAACGCACGCTGTAAGATCGCAATTAATTCAGGAAGATTTCAAAACGGATTCAAATAAATTCATTCGTTTTAACGATATCACCACAATTAATCATTTCTATGATTATCTCGATGAATTGGTTGTGAAAAAAATCTTTATCGGTTCATTTTCTTCGTTAGAATTTCCCTCGGCAAATAATCAAACGGACAGAGGTCTTTTGTATTATAATAAAATTTTGGGGCAACCAACATTGCGTCAAGTAACTGCTAAAAATAGTTCTTGCCATCAAATTTTTTCTGAATATTTTAAACTTTGTTATCTTGATTATTCTGATTGGACCAAAAGCAAGGAAAATTTAAACTCTAAAGAGTTTGCGTAAGAACATTTTATTTTTTTTATTATATTAATTTTTTTTTTTTAATAAATTTGTTGTTTTAGATACAAATATCGACCACAATATAAAATTAAAAACGAAACGAAAATGGTGGGAACGCAAGCGATTTCTTATTGGGGAAAACTCGCTTTTTACGAAGCTGGAGGTTATCAAAAACGGATGGGGATTTCTCGGGAACAATTCAAAGAAAATATTGAACTTTTAAGAGCTTCGTCTTGGTATAGACCGGAAACGAGGGCGATTTTCTTTGATGTGCAATTTTATAATCAACACGTTGATCTATTTACAGTTGTTAAGTAAAAATTCATACTTCTTTATGTTAGATATTATAAATTATTTTGTGTGTGCAGGTTAATTTTTGAAACTCCACCAACGGGTCAATTAATACCAACAGCGAGTATAACTACATTTCAATGTGAAAAAGAATACACCAACAAACTACAAAGATTAGCCGATGGTTGCATGATTGTGTACAGTTTATTTATTTTGTATTTTCTTTGCGAAGAATTTCGACAAATTTATTTTTTTAAATGGGCTTATTTAGGAATGTTTTGGATTTATGTTAATTGGATTATTTTGATAGTAAGTTGTACATTCAATGTTATATTTCTAACAACCAGATCAGTCAAAAATGAATATCATGATTTTCTAATAAATCCATAAGCACTAAGGTGTATGATTTAAAATAAGGTAAAAATCTCTCTCAGTTTTTAATAAATATACTTAAGACCGGTTTCGACAAATACTTATCATCATCAGCTAAATCTACAAGCGAAATTATAATTAAAAGTATATAGAATTAAATAAAATAGATAAAAAAATAAATAAACTTACAGTAAAAAATAAAGATGTAAAGTGGACGACACTGAACGACACTACAAGTTAAAATGGAGTAATCACATAAGAATAAAACAAGTTTCACAGATATGTTAAAAACTAGAATTTTAAATATGAGTATAAAGGTTTATAAATGTTTATTAATTTTTGATTTTTATGTTTGTGTTTGTCTATCTCAAGTTGTTCTAATAAGTCTAATTTTTTACCCTTCTTACAGTTGTGTATGAGAGATACATTATTATAATCGATGTTACGATTAAATTCCATTTTATGTTGGTAAACATTTTATGAGGAAGTATTTTTATGATAGTTAATTCTTTTTGCGAGTTTTCTATCTGTTTGACCGATGTATAAAGCATCACATTCTTTACATTTAATAGAATATACACCATTTTTATTTAACATATGTTCTTTGCTTTTGAAGTTTGACAATATATCTATAAGTTTGTAGTTGTTTTTAAAACCAATATTGATATTATTTTGTTTAAGAATACGTTTAATTTTATAATGTATGTCATTATAGGGTAAAGAACGAAATGTGATGTGTTCATTAGTATCCATAGTGAACAATGGGTCTAATTTTATTATAACATTATATAGTATTTTGTTAATTATATTTGGGGTATAGTTATTTTGTATGGCTAGTTTATTTATGAAATTAAATTCGTTTCGTATAGAAGTTGTATTAATAGAATATCTTAGCATTCTGTAGATGTAGGATTGGAATACGGAAAGTTTATGATTGTTAGGATGGTAAGAGTTATATGGAACAATAGTGTTCAAATTTGTTGATTTCCTATACATATATGTCAAAATTTAGGTCTAGGTAATTTCTATATATAGTTAAGTCAAGAAAATTGATTTTTCTATCTATTTCAATTTCTAAAGTGTATTTCAACTTCTCATGAATATTGTTTATATATTTTAACATTGCTATAAGATCTTCCACATATCTAATCCATTTTTTGATATTGTTAGAATAAGGATTAAGTTTGTTTATAATATAATCTATATGTCTATATACTCATATTTAAAATTCTAGTTTTTAACATATCTGTGAAACTTGTTTTATTCTTATGTGATTACTCCATTTTAACCTGTAGTGTCGTTCAGTGTCGTCCACTTTACATCTTTATTTTCCGTTGTTTTAGTTTTTAAATCATTTTATATTATGACTTTTATTATTTTTTAACTGTAAGTGTATTTGTTTTTGTATCTATTTTATTTAATTCTATATACTTTTAATTATAATTTCGCTTGTAGATTTAGCTGATGATGATAAGTATTTGTCGAAACCGGTCCTAAGTATATTTATTAAAAAACTGAGAAAGAGTTTTTTTAATTTTTACGTTATATTTTTATTATATATTAAAAACCATAACCATAACCTTAAAACCATAACATTTCATGTTTTGCACTCTTTAAGAACGTTTCGGAGTCCAAGCAGAGCAATTCCAGACTTTTATTTACAGCATGGCATCAATTTAATGCAATTTCTGATATTTTCTGAAAATTTAGACTCGTCCAGAATAGTTCTTGAAAATTTAGTAATAGGTTTATGTTTTTCCAGTATCATAATCAAAAATAAATATCATGGAAATGTTGCTTATACGCATTCGGAATCTTCAAATGTCAAGTATCACATCATTTTATGGGGATGAGTTTTGCACTCTTTAAGAACCAGAGCAATTCCAGACTTTTGTTTACAGCATGACATCAATTCAGTGCGATTTCTGATATTTTCTTCAAATTTAGACTCGTTCAAAATAGTTCCTGACAGTTGATAATAGTTTTGTTTTTCCAGTATCATAACCAAAAATAAATATCATGGAAATGTTACTTATATGCAGTCGAGATTTTCGAGTATCAAGTACCATAACATTTTATGGGGAAGAGTTTTGCACTTTTTAAGAACGTTTTGGAGTCTAACCAGAGCAATTCCAGACATTTGTTTACAGCATGGCATCAATTGAGTGCAATTTCTGATATTTTTTTGAAATTTAGACTCGCCCAGAATAGTCCCCGACATTTGATAATAATTTTATGTTTTTCCCGTATCATAACCAAAAATAAATATCATGGAAATGTTGCTTACATGCAGTCGGGATCTTCAAACATCAAGTATCATAACATTTTATAGAGAAGAGTTTAGTACTCTTCAAGCACGTTATGGGATCTAACCAGAGCAATTTCAGACTTTTGTTTACAGCATGGCATCAATTTAGTGCAATTTCTGATATTTTCTTGAAATTCAGAATAGTTCCTAATATTTGGTAATAGTTTTATGTTTTTCCAGTATCATAACCAAAAATAAATATCATAGAAATGTTGTTTACATACAGTCGGGATCTTCAAATATCAAGTACCATATCATTTTATGGGGAAGAGTTTTGCACTCTTTATGAACGTTTTGAAGTCTAACCAGAGCAAAACCAGACTTTTGTTTACAGCATGGAATTAATTCAGTGCAATTTCTGATATTTTCTTGAAATTTAGACTCGTCCAGAATAGTTCCTAACATTTGGTAATAGTTTTATGTTTTTCCAGTATCATGGCAAACTTCTTCATGCAATCTAGAATCCTGTCAGTATATTTACCAACCTTTTCTCACAGTTTTGAATTCGATTAACTTAATTTCTGAAATGTTTGTGATGTTTAGACTTGGGCTGAACCAATTTCAAACTTTTTTTGGTGTTTGGTCCTTGTAGGTCCAGATTAGCTTTTTTAGTCTAATCGGAGCAATTCGAAACTTTTGCTTGCAATAACGCATCCATTCAGTGCAATTTGAGACAATTTCTTGAATTCTGCCAACTTGTTAGTGTAATCTCAAATTTCTCTTTCGATTTGAGATACGACCAAAATCCAAGGGTAATTACAACCTTTTTCTTGGATTATACTGTATGGTCTTGGCAACTTCAGACTCGTTTCTGAATTTTTTGCTGTACAGTGTTTGGTCCTTGTAAATCCAAATTAGCTTTTTTAGTCGGAAGTCTAACAGGAGCAATTCGAGACTTGCTTGCATCTAACGCAATTTCTCGAATTCTGCCAACTTGTTAGTGTAATCTCAAATTTCTCTTTCGATTTGCAATACGGCCAAAATAATTTTTATCATTATCTTAAAGTTTTAAGCCCTCCAAGAGTAATTACAACCTTTTCCTTGAACTACTGTATGGTCTTGGCAATTCCAAACTCGTTTCTGAATTTTTTGCTGTGTACGTTTGGTCGTTTGAAGTCCAGATTTGTTTTTGAAGTCGATAATCACAATAATTCTAGACTTTTACTTGCAATATGGCATCTATCGAGTACATTTTCTCTAGGTTATAAAATTTGGCATTCGATAATATATTGATAGAAAGTTGTTAATACATTTATTTAGAAATTTAATTAACAAATTTATTTTGTTTTAGACATCAATGGTTCATCTACTATCCTATTTGACTGAAAAAATTCATTGCTGGTACTACTACAGTGAATACATTTCAAGCATAAACGTATTTTACCCACTTCAAGAATTAGCTCGTTTAGAAACGACGAGTACAAACGCACAAGCTGTAGCAGTTCTCTTCGTTTATTTAAAATTGCTAAAATATTGTTGTTTAAACACACACCTAGGACATTTATATCATACTTTATCAACAAGCGGAAGAGCACTGCGAGATTTATTTTTCCTCATTATCATCGTATTATTCGCATTTGCTTCTTGCGGTCACATTTTCTTCGGTTCTCAAGTCGAAGAGTTTTCAACTTTATCTTTAACAATGACAACTTTGTTACGAACATTCGTTGGGGACTTTAATTATTCGAGTTTAGAAAAGTATTATTGGAGATTAGCGCCGGTTTATTTCACGATTATTGTTGTTTTAATTTTTATTGTTGCGGTAATTAACATTGTTGAGTTGTGTACAAAGAGTTTCTAAATTTTGTTTTTTAGAATTTATTTTTGGCTATTTTATGCGCTTATTTCATGGAAGTCAAAACTGATATGGGAATAGCTCCGTTCCGGATACAAATGTGTGGGTTTTGGGGACGCGGATGTACTAATTCGTTAAAAGATTGCGGGTGTAAAAGTTGTTTACCAAAAAAATTGTCGAAAAAACGTTATAGCGCTTCAGCTGAAGAAATAAGAACGATTCTTAAAAGATGTGGTTTTTCTGATTTGGACATAGATATGTTTATGGCACGTTACAACATAGATCCACACCAAGATATTCGTAGACAGGATGTTTCTCGATTAATCGAATCGATGAGAACACCAACTGTAGAAATAAGTAAAGTTTTTGGGTTTTATAAATAATTTTTGTATTTTATACAGATTTTTTTAAGATCCCGCAAAAGACTCACATAAACCCTATATATATTTTCCAATTTCTGAGAAATCTACTGATTGGAGAGGGGTCAAACCAGAACGTGTCATTGGTTTGGATGATTATAGAACGTAAATATTTATATGTTTTATACGGCTAATTACTTAATTGTTATAATTTAGTCAACAAAATAGAATTGATCGGGTTGAAAATATAATGGGGGTAATTTCTGAAAAATTAGAAAAAATATTGAAGATTATGAATACGTTGGATGAAAGAAGTCGAGGTAGAGCAAAAAAATAGATTTGTTAAATTAATTTTGTTATGAAATAATTAAAATAAATTAATAACTACAAAATTTTGATGTAACGCTGGTTATCTATATTTGTTTTACATTATTAGTTAAGAATTTTAAGGTTTCTGATACGACATTCAAAAATTAAAAGTGGGAGAAGATGTGTTTAAACTGGATGAAATTGTTGAAGACTTAGGATTCGAGTTTACAGTTAATAAGTACAGTGTGTTAATTAATTATCGTACCCGACGTCATCATTACAAGTATGCAACCAATATCACAGTATGCGTATTAACACACTGTACTAATACTACAAAAACCCAAGGACAGTACAATCTAACAGGACTGCGCAGCTGTTGTTATGGTCTATGCGTTTACTGTGTATTTTTAAAGGTTATATCCTAGACGTCTTCATCATAGATTAAATAAATATATATACTTATATAGATGGCGTGTTCTCCACCTTTAGATTTAACGCTGTTTTTAGTTGTGACCCGCGATACCAATGGCGCTAGTGAACATGCGCGGGAATTTTTAAAAATCTTTCAAATTTGATTTCCTTGATTTTTGAAAACTTCATGATAAAATTAAACAGAAACAATTTTCGCTTATAGCGAATTTGTTTCTGCAAAATTTCAACATACACAGTTATCAAAAAACAATTATATAGTGTAACAGGTATTATAATGTTAATAATAAAACAAAATTTGATAAAATAAATTACATACAAGTAAAACAACAAAATAAAAAAACATATAAAATGAAGTAAAAAAAGTATGTAATAAAAAACTATAATTAAATTACAAAATTATTTTATAAATAAGCACAATTCACTTGGTTGTTTGGAAAAAGACACATATCAACCCCTGATTTTATTTCTTTTAGTTACTCACTTCATTAATCAATCTTAACATTAACAATACTTTCCTTTTCAATCTTCTTGTCACTCACTTGTCACTATTCGTTATAAATAAACTACAAGCCTGCTATAAACAGTTTTTAGATTATTTCTTAGACAACTAAAAATCAAAAATGTGATCATTAATTCAATCGGTAAAGAAGCTGTTCTTGTGTTGTATGCTATCAGCGCCAAAGGTATCACGGGTCACAACTAAATTTATTATTGATGCATGCTTATACGGAATTAACACAGCATGGTCTTCATATTATTTTTGAAGTTTTATGTTTTTAGACATATTAATGTCTATCATATAACCTCTAAAAACATAGACAGTTACTGGACAGTTACCAGGCGTGGCAAATAGTGTGACGTGGAGTGCGGGCAACCAACTATGCAACCAACCCGTAGTGGACTACAAAAATATAATGAATGTAGCAGTCCTATTAGATTCTACTGTCCTTGACAAAAACCTATATAATTTATGCCGTCGTGTTGACGTCTGTTGTGATTTGCTTCTTAAATATGAAGTAAATGATCCATTTTTGAAGTAAATTGTTACTGGAGACGAGACATGGGTTGTCTATAACAATGTTTAATGCAAAAGATAGTGGAGTAAAAAAGAATTCGTGGTGTATTTACAAAGGAATCGTTTTTTTAGCTCCTAACTGACACAACAAACAATTCTAATATGATGAGCAAAAAATCTCTTTAGCAATCATTTTTTAGGTTAATTTAGAACATTTTTTATCCGAAACATTTCTTCCCGCCATTTTTTCATTTTAATTTATAATCAATTTTAATTTTAGAAATGTCAATTTTGAGTTTTTTTCTTTTAGGTTGGCAATTTTAATCGATGGACAAATAATCTTTCTAGCAATCAATTTTTAGGTTAATTTAGAACATTTTTTTATCCGAAACATTTTTTCCATCACTTTTCGTTTTTGATTTATAACCAATTTTAATCCTAGAAACGTCAATTTTGAGTTTCTCTCTTTTAGGCTGGCAATTTTACTCGATAGGCAAAAAAATTTTCAGTAATCATTTTTTAGATTAATTTAAAACATTTTTTATCCGAAACATTTCTTCTCATCATTTTTAATTTATGATTTATAACCTATTTCAATGCTAAAATTGTCAATTTTAAGTTGTTCTATCTTTTATGTTGGCAATTTTAACCGATGGGCAAAAAATCTTTTTAGCAATCATCTTTGAGATTAATTTAAATCATTTTTTGTCCGAAATATTTCTTCCCATCATTTTTCAATTTTGATTTATAACCAATTTTAATCTTAGAAATGTCAATTTTGAGTTTTTCTCTTTTAGGTTGGCAATTTTAATCGATGGGCAAATAATCTTTCTAGCAATAAATTTTTAGGTTAATTTAAAACATTTTTTATCCGAAACATTTCTTTCCATCACTTTTTCTTTTTGATTTACAACCAATTTTAATCCTAGAAACGTCAATTTTGAGTTTTTCTCTTTTAGGTTGGCAATTTTAATCGATGAACAAAACAACTTTTTAGCGAACATTTTTTAGGTTAATTTAGAACATTTTTTATCCGAAACATTTCTTCCCATCATTTTTACTTTTTCATTTATAACCTATTTTAATGCTAAAAGTGTCAATTTTCAGTTTATTATCTTTAAGGTTGGCAATTTTAATCGATGGGGAAAAAATCTTTTTAGCAATCATCTTTTAGATTCATTTAGATCATTTTTTGTCCGAAACATTTCTACCTATCATTTTTCCTTTTTGATTTATAACCAGTTTTAATCCTAGAAACGTCAATTTTGAGTTTTTCTCTTTTAGGTTGGCAATTTTAATCGATGGGCAAAAAATCTTTTCAGCAATCTTTTTTTAGATTAATTTAAAACATTTTTTATCCAAAATATTTCTTCCCATCATTTTTATTTTTCCATTTATAACCTATTTTAATGCTAAAAGTGTCAATTTTGAGTTTATTATCTTTTAGGTTGGCAATGTTAATCGATGGGCAAAAAATCTTTTTAGCAATCGTCTTTTAGATTAATTTAGATCATTTTTTATCCAAAACATTTATTTCCATCACTTTTCCTTTTTGATTTATAACCAATTTTAATCTTAGAAATGTCAATTTTGCGTTTTTTTCTTTTAGGCTGGCAATATTAATCGATGGGCAAAATATCTTTTCAACAATCACTTTTTAGGTTAATTTAGAACATTTTTTTATCCGAAACATTTGTTCCCATCATTTTTACTTTTTGATTTATAACCTATTTCAATGCTATAAGTGTCAATTTTGAGTTTTTCTATCTTTTAGGTTCGCAATTTTAATCGATGGGCAAAAAATCTTTTTAGCAATCATTTTTTAGGTTAATTTAGAACATTTTTTATCCGAAACATTTCTTCCCATCATTTTTACTTTTTCATTTATAACCTATTTTAATGGTAAAAGTGTCAATTTTGAGGTTATTATCTTTTAGGTTGGCAATTTTAATCGATGGAGAAAAAATCTTTTTAGCAATCATCTTTTAGATTCATTTAGGTCATTTTTTATCCGAAACATTTCTACCCATCATTTTTCCTTTTTGATTTATAACCAATTTTAATCCTAGAAACGTCAATTTTGAGTTTTTCTCTTTTAGGTTGGCAATTTTAATCAATGGGCAAAAATCTTTTTAGCAATCATCTTTTAGATTAATTTAAATCATTTTTTGTCCGAAACATTTCTTTCTACCATTTTTCCATTTTGATTTATAACCAATTTTAATCTTAGAAATGTCACTTTTGAGCTTGTTCTTTTAGGTTGGCAATTTTAACCGATGGGCAAAAAATCTTTTTAGCGATCATCTTTTAGATTCATTTAGATCAGTTTTTGCCCGAAACATTTCTTCCCACCAATTTTCCATTTTGATTTATAACCCATTTTAATTTTAGAAATGTCAATTTTGAGTTTTTTTCTTTTACGTTGGCAATTTTAACGATGGGCAAAAAAACTTTTCAGCAGTCGTTTTTCAGATTAATTTAAAACATTTTTTATCCGAAACATTTCTTTCCATCACTTTTCCTTTTTGATTTATAACCAATTTCAATAGACTACAAAGTAATTAAATAGAACAAAACACCTTTTCTAGGTAAATAAATGGCAAATAAACACCCCACAACATTTATGATGCACCTTTTCTTTTTGAATAACGAAAGCTCAAATGTCAGTGTGACATGTTTATTTCAAAACATGATAAGACAAAACTCCCTGTTAATTTTGCCAACATTACAACAATTTGGCAGGTATTATAGAAAAAAAATGAACTATATATTTTTCGTTGAAGTAAAACTAGAACTACTAGACCTAGAACTAGAAACATTCGGGTTTAGCCGAACGTCTCTTAAGACGGCTAAATCCGAATGTTTTTAGTTCTAGTGTGAGTTCTAGTTTTATTTCAATGAAAAATGTACAAGAATCTAACACTGAATAATAACTAAAACAAGAACTAACACTAGCATTAGAACTAACACTCAACCTAGATCTAGAAACATTCGAGTTTAGCCGAACGTCTCTTAAGACGGCTAAATCTGAATATTTCAAGTTCTAGGTTTAGTGTAACTCAACCCAACCAAAGTGATAGTGTTAGATCACTAGCACCAACACTAGAACAAAATAAGTTATAATGCGATAATAAAAACGTTGCCATGATCTTAAAAATAACATATGATTACCGTTTTAAAAGTAAATAAATAATAAACGTCAAACTATATTTAAATTGAAAAAGAAGATACTTATTAAAACGTTTTTTTCAAAATGTATCGTTCGAAAATACCACCCACTGATGATGGCGGAAATAAAGGAGAGAAAAAAGGTAACGATTTTATTAATCTTAAGAAACCCAACATTAACAAATTGTAATTATTAATTTTCTTAATGTTTTTAGTGGCATGGACAACCCATGTTATGGCTCAAACGGCTCATTTATCACGCGAAACTTATTTAGTATCAATAACTAGAGATACAATTATTTATTTAATATTTTGGATTAACTTAACATTTAGTATGTATTTGCTTTTACTTTTATTTATTTGATTCTATTTAATTCTTTTTCAATGCAGTTTGTTTAGCAATGATAAGTCCTTACATGTACCACATGACAGATGCAATTCGAAGCCAATTAGCGGATCAAAAATTTAAATCCGAATTTGATACGATGACGTTCAACGAGATCCGCACCGTCAGCGATTTTTGGTATTACATGGAACGTTTATACCCGAAAGTTATTTTTTCCAACAACCTCTTCGACGAGGAGGATGATACAAAAAGTAAATTCGACGTGGGTATTTTATACGTTAACAAACTAATTGGGGTACCAACGATTCGTCAAGTAACCGTCCGAAATAATTCTTGTACGACTCATCCAAGATTTCGAAGAGCTTTTCTCGTTTGCTATGATAGTTATCATTCGGGATCAATTTCAACGCATGATTTACCTACTCTTGGAGTTGTTGGACCAGAAATTGAAGCGTAAAATATTATAAAAATCCTAATTATGTTATAATTAATAAATTTTACATTTCTAGTTTTAAATGGCAATCTGAAGATGATTTGGAAGGTACTAGTTATATAGGAAGGGTAGCTACTTATGATGGAAGTGGATTTTTTACGAAATTGGGGCGTAGCCAACATACAACGACTCGAACTATATCGCGGTTAAAATATGGAATGTGGGTTCGAAGGGAAACTAGAGCAATTTTTGTTGATACAACGGTTTATAATCCAAATATGAATTTGTTTACTAATATTTTGTGAGTATTGTAAAATCTCGATATAACGAATTAATACGGAGAAGGAAGTGTTCATCATAACCGTTTTAAGAGATGTACAGCTAAACCGAAATGATTTCTAGTTCTTGGTCTAGTATTGGTTCTAGTGATAGTGTTAGTATTAGATCACTAGAATCAACAGTAGACCAGAACTAGAATCATTCGGGTTTAGCCGCACGTCTCTCAAGACGGCTAAACCAGAATGATTCTAGTTCTAGGTCTTGTGTTGGTTCTAGTGATAGTGCTAGTGTAAAACTAGAATTAATACTAGACCTAGAACTAGAAACATTCGGATTTAGCCGCACGTCTTTCAAGGCGGGTAAACTCGAATGATTTTAATTCTAACAATAAGTCTAGACTTGGTTCTATTTATCCATCGACCTAGGCTTGTAATTATCCTTTTAGTCCACTTAGCCTTTCCAGTATCAGCTCGCCATCTGCGCTCCCACTCCATCAGTGTTTCCTACTTCGTTATTTTTGGGTCTTTATCTTGTTCCCTGGTTGCCGCTCTATATTTGATTATGAGATCCATAGATAATTTTCCACCTCTTGCAATGTCTCGGTGGAGTTAGTTCTATATGCGCTTATTGCTCTTTGTATTTTCGTTAGTCTGATTATGTTCATTTTGACCTCGCACGCTTGCTTCCAAGCTCCACATACATACCATATGACGACAACATTTTTTGACCTTAACTTTACAATAAAATATACAGGGTGCCATTCAAAAAATTGGTCGTGACCTTCATATAACCGTGAAAATAAGGTCAAGGTCAAAAATGTTATCGTCATATTGGTTCATTTTTATGTAAAATAAACCGTTTTCATCACCCTGTATAGTAGTTGAGCGTATATGGTTGCTCCGATTAATTTTCTTTTTGCTGGGCTCGGGTCGTGAGTGAAACCCATTATTCCATGCAAAGCATACAGTTTCCTCTGCTTTCTTTGCGGCATCACCTACATGTTGTATCAATTGCAAGTCTTTCGCCGGAGTAACTCCCAGGTACTTCAGAGTGCTTTTAGTTTTTATCACTGTGTCTTTGACTCTAAGACTAATCTCCCTTGTACTGTGTCGACTTCTTAACACTAAGATTTCTATTTTTTCCGGAGCAATTTGTAGTTATTATCTGCATAAGCAATAAATCGAGTACCCTCATCTGCGTATTATCTTACTAGTAGCTCATCAAAAAAGACGTTCCAAAGCCCCCAGAACCGCGTTCCAGAACCTGCACTCCTCTCGTTAGTTTATGACGAAAACCTTCGTATTCTACAAATCTTTCGCTCAGATAAGATTTAATAGCAGTGTGCTGTCTCGGACTTTCTGATCTTGTAAAGGTTGGTACCAACAATATGCTTCTATGTTTTCTATGAAGACCTTAGCCCATCCATCATAAACTTCCCACCTGTCCTGCCATTTGCGCCACAGCGTCCACCTTGCCTCTTCCTTCCCTTCTCTTCCCTCCTCATATATGGTCATTCGCTATTCCACCAATAGATCGACTGGGGGCATGCCCGCTATTACCTCCACACTAGCGGCCGACATTACTCCGATTGCCAATTTCCTGCTTACTGATTGCAGTAAATTCCTGTAATACTTATACTTCATTGTCCGACCCCATGTTGGTGCGGCATACAGCATTGCTGATAGAACCGTATATGCTAGAAGTTTCCTTTTACTACCTCTTGGACCGCCGATATTCGGCATTATTCTGCGCATTCATGTTGGCTATTTTAGTGGCTTTTCCGCCACTTTCCTGACGTGAGAAGTCATCCTCATGTCTATGTCGAGGAAAACCCCCAGATACTTGACCATTTGCACGCTCTCCATAATCTGGGCCCCTAACCCTTACATTCATTTTTCGGGCTTTTCTTCTCCACTGCAGGACTACAATTTCAGTCTTATGGGCAGCGATACTGACACCCATGGAGTTTAACCTCTCCACCACTCTCTCTACAGCATAGCTGGCTTTTTCCTCTACAATCGTTTTTGTCCTTCCTGTAATAACCACCGCCAAATCGTCGGCGTAGGCCACTAAATTCACACCTTCTTCCATCTCCGTTCTTAAGACTTTATCGTAAAAGACATTCCATAATGTTGGGCCAAGTATCGAGCCCTGAGGTACCCCGTATGTTATTTCAAATCTGTCACCGTTTACAGCCACTACTTCTCTCTCGGATAGGTAGGATTTTATTATTCGTATGAGATACTCGCTTACGTTACCGTCTTCTAGGGCTCTAATAATTCCCCGCCATGTGGCAGAGTTAAACGCATTTTCTATGTCGAGTGTTACCATCACGCACAGCTCTTGATGTTGGAAGGCCTTTCTCTTGATACAGTCGACGATTCCTTGTATCCTGCTGATTGCGTCTATAGTTGATCTGCGTTGCCTGAAACCGTACTGCTCTTTATGCAGCATGTCCTTCTCGTCGATTTCAGTTTTCAATCGTGCCCTTATTAGCAATTCCAGCAGCTTCCCCATCGCATCCTCCAGACAAATCGGTCTGTATGAAACGCTCCCGGTCGTACCTTTACTTGGTTTTTCTACCAGAACTAGATTTGTAATTTTCCATTGTTTTGGAAAATAACCATGAGTTAGGCAGGTATTACATATTTTGACAAACGTATCTATGTTTCCTTCAACTGTTGCTACTAGGATTGCTGGCGTGAACCATCCGGTCCTGGTGCCCTTCCTTGCATCTTTTTACGTGTCTTTGTTACGGCCACTTCTGAGATCATCAAGAACCAAGAATCACCAAGAACTTCGAGTTCTTGCTTAGTGAAAGGTGTTACTTCCGTTCTATTATCCTTCCTGGACCACTCAATTTTTTCATGTCTCGGGAAAAGTTTTTCTATCTGTTTCCTTGTTTCCTCTGTTCTGTGTTGGAAGTGGCCGTGGAAGTGGCTGTGTTCCAACAGCTCCTTCCACTTTTCCTCCTTGCTTTTAAAGATTAGTGCTTTTAGTTCCTTTTTAGCTGCTTGTGTAACCTCATTGCTTCATCAACATCATTCGTCTGCACTGCTTGTTTAGCCCTCATCCTCGCGACGTTTCTTCGTAATCTAAGACTTAAGACTTAAGTCTTAAGACTTCTTTTTTTGAAATGATCGTCGCATACTTCATTTATATTCGAAATTATTTATTCGGGGCTTCTGTTTACATTCGCAGGGAATAGGTTGACGCAATTTTCTTTATACCTTTTACGATCTTTTTTCGTAACTATCCAACCCTTTCGTTCTTCCGTTGGAGGCGCCGATGAAATCAATTTACCAACTTCGAATCTAATTGTTCGGTGATCGCTAAAATTTTCTAAATCTTCTTCCATAGCAGCCGTAAAATCTATTATAGACATACCTGCATGTCCTACGAAGGTGGATGTCTTCCCCTTGTTTAATATCACTAGATTGGTTGCCATTATCCAGTCTTCTAGAACCTTTCCCCTCTGGTTAATTGTCCCAGAGCCTATCAGATGGGTTTTGGG
This sequence comes from Onthophagus taurus, assembly GCF_036711975.1. Taxonomy (NCBI): domain Eukaryota; kingdom Metazoa; phylum Arthropoda; class Insecta; order Coleoptera; family Scarabaeidae; genus Onthophagus; species Onthophagus taurus. The sequence continues at coordinate 5,907,395 of NC_091968.1, read as the reverse complement.
ATTTAGGTCGCCCCCCAGTATTATCCTTTCCTTCTTTTGTTGGATATGAATTCCAATGTTATATAGGAGCCTTTTGAAGTCTTCGATGCATCCATTTGGAGAAAAATAGCACGAGAACACCGTGCACAAAACCGTCTCAACATACACACGCGTCTTTAGACGCACGGCTAAATCCGAATGTTTCTAGAATTAGAAACTAAAAAAATTAGAACTAGTAAAATTAGAACTAACACTAGACCTAGGTCTAGTTCTAGGTCTAGTGTTAGTTCTAATCTTAAGAACTAACACTAAAAGTCGCCAGACCTAGTTACTTTTTCAATACCAACCTAAATCAGTTACTTTTTGGCCCCCCAGATTTAAGTTGGTCACTTTTCCTATACTTATAACATTGGACGGTGACGTCACATGGAGCTGCTCCAGCTCCAGAACCGGTATTTCTTATCTACTTCTAGGTCTAGTGTTCTAGTTCCACCTTTATTTCAATAAATTATATTTGAATTCAGTTCTAACTAGGTCCGTTATATCGAGATTTTACCATATTTTCATTATTTATAGATATACACATATTTGATTTACATTTTCTTACAGAATTGTTTTTGAATTACCACCAACAGGTGGCGTTTTACCCAACATATATTTTCGTACAATGAAACTAATAAGATACTTCACAATCCTAGATCATATCGTTCTCGGTTGTGAAATAGTTTTTTTTTGTTTCGTGTTGTTTTATTTAGCAGAGGAAATTCGCGAAGTAATCTTTTTAAAGTTTTATTATTTCAATCAAATTACGAATTACATCGATGTTTTAATCGTCGTGGTAAAGTGATGTTTTTTTTATTTTTATTCAGTTAAATTTTTTTCCTTTTTTGTGTTTTAGACATCGCTCGCATATTTTATATGTATATTGTATCAACATATCGTTGTAACCGCGCTTATGGAAAAAGTGGGAAAATCAATAACGCAATATAATTCGTTTGCGAAAGTTTCCCGAAACGAAATGGTGATAAAAAACGTTCAAGCCGTTTGCCTTTTTGTTGCTACATTGAAATTGTTTCAATTTATTAATATTGATAAGACAATGCGGCATTTAACAAGAACAATTAAACGCGTAATTATTATATATTTATTTTTTGTTAAAGAATTATTGATTTTATTTTTTTAGTCCGCCAAAGACGTACTCGGTTTTTCTATAATGTTTTTATTAATTTTCGTTTCTTTCGCTGAATTGGGTTATTTAATTTTTGGAACTCAAGTTCCAGCCTTTTCCGGATTTGGGGTTTCGATGTTTACTTTACTTAGAACAATTTTGGGCGATTTTGATTATGCGGAAATCGAGAAAGCACACAGAATTTTAGCCCCAATTTATTTCATCTTATTTATATTTTTGGTTTTCTTCGTTTTAATCGTAAATAAATCTACGAGTACTTAAAACATGATCAAAAAAGATTTTTTTAGAATATGTTTTTGGCGATTATAAGTGATACTTATAGCGATGTTAAAACTGAAATGGACGTGGCTCCCACACAAATAGAAAGAATTAGTTTTTGGCGTCGCGGTTTGTACAACTTTTTCACCGATTGTGGATGTGGAGCTTGTACTCCTAGAGCTATGGTGAAAATGAACGATGATAACGCAACAGTTGAAAATATTGTTTTAATTTTAAGAGGGTCTCAACAATTTCTTTTTAAAATTTTTATTTTAATGATATTAATGATAAATTTGTAGATGTGGTTATTCAAAATTAGACATCGACACTTTTTTAGCACGTTATAAAATTGAGAAAAACGCAGATGCTCGCGTTAGAGATGTAGCCTTGTTAATAGATGCGTTAAAAGGATCATTTGGTGAAACGGAATCTGGTAATCTTATTCAAAAATAAGTTTATTTAATTTAACAATTTTTTTGAAGCAACCAAAAAGGAATCTGCCGAACCCAGAAAATCCTCCGTAACAGGTCAAAACATCGCCCCAATTATTCCAATGGACGAATTTGTTGGGTAAAAAGACAACTTTGAATTCATTTTTTAATCTTGATTGCTTTTCTTGCTCATTTTTAGGCAGCAACAACGTTTGGATAAAATCGAAGCAGTTATGGCTGTTATTTCTGATAAACTGGAGGCTTTATTGAAACGATTAAATTCTTTAGAAAGTGTTAGGAAATACTGAGTATATGATTTAAATTGTTTTCAATAAATGTTAACTTAAACGTTCAACATTTTTCTTAATTAGCACACCCAAAGCTATATACATCTCCAATAGCTTGTTGACTTGTCCCAAGTAGTTATATTATCAAAACAGCACATGTTCTATCTCAAACACGCACATTATCAGCAGAATGAAGCGATTGAGCATCCTTGGTGTATCTACGGCCCAGCCAGAAGATTATTTCAGACATTCCATATACATTTGTCCATGTGTGATTTTTATCTGTGAGGATACCTCATTGGAAAAGTTATTCAACGGAAAATGCCTTCCTTTATACATTTTGGATTTTGCACCATCAGAAGATATAAAAAGAATCCATCAAATAATAACAAACATATTTGGAATGCGTGTCAAAATCGAAGAGTACAGAAAGCTAAAACAAATGCCTCAGTGCAAAAGGTGGCAAAGTTGGAGCCACACCAAAGCTTACTGCCACAAAAATCCGAGATGTGTTAAATGCGCTGGTGAACACTGGACCAGCGAATGCACTAAAGCCAAAGAAATCTCGGCTAAATGTTTCAAAATGTCTAAATAACAGCAATCCAATGGTTTTCGTCAGCATCAATATACACTACCAATAATACTTAAAGAAAACAATATTGATATATGTCTTATCTCTGAAACTCAATATTTATTACACAATTCACGTTAATTTTGCGGCTCAAGGTGGAAGTGCAATTGGACCGCATTATACATCACTTAACTAAGCGACATTTTATCGTTTTTAGAGATTTTCAAGCTGTCTGGTAGATAAAGGTGTAACTTATCTTAGAAAAAATGCAGAATACCAAAAGACCTAAAATACCATTTGTTTTAAAGGATAAAGCTAACCGCCAATCACGTTTTTCAAGTCCGATTTGCATCATACGTCTAAGAACCGACTTACAATTAGATACCACACTTAGATACACCAAGAAATTCTACAATAGAAAAATAGATGAACCTACAATTTCGGGCCAGTGTCGTTTTATTTTGTCTTTTATTTTATATAGAATTTAAGTCTAACTAGTTTCGGTCCTTGGCCATCTTCAGAGACTCTACAAATAGATTAAATGCGCTAGTTAGCATGAGATATCACTATGTTGGATATTTTTATTGCACTAAAACTAGAACTAACACTAGACCTAGAACTAGAATCATTGCCCTGATCATTGCCCTGATCTAATATTTTTTAATTAATTTACAGAAATACTTCGATGATATTTAATTAAATTTTAAGCAATTATTTCTACAAAAATTAACTCTCCCTTCAGGTATAAATTTTGAGTTGGGATTATATTTTGCAGCCCTTTTCGAATTGTTTCAACTTGTAACATGCCTAAAATAATAAGCATGAACCCTCATCATTAACCTTCAACGGTAAATATATTTTTTGAATTTTTTAAAAGAATTTTTTAAGAATGTGAAGGGATTTTCAAGGGTTTTCTGAATCTTAATTTCAATAATAATCTTATATAACTTCTTTGTATCGTATTTTAATCTTTAGTCGTGCCAGAAGAAGGACAACTGTACACAAAAATAAAAATAAAACATTTTTCATCGTTATTTCATTGATTTAATTTTTTATAATAGAAAATCATTCGGGTTTAGCCGTCTTGAGAGACATGGGACTAAATCCGAATGTTTCTAGTTCTCGGTCTAATCGTGAATAAAACTTTCAGTTGTCAATGTCAACTTTAATTTTATTATTATATTCGTAATCTTCATAAAATAACCTTTAAAGTGAGTTCAAACTTGACGCATTTATCTCAAAAAACCTCGAACTTTCAACCTTTAATTTTGACATATTCGTCAACTTCATAAAAAATCCTGTTAAATAAGTCGAAACTCGACATATTTAACTTTAATATTAATGGAAATACAATCACTTCCGGTTTGAAACATCAACGTCAATTTTGACATATTTGTCATCTTCATTAAAAAACCATTAAAATGAGTCCAAACTTGACGAATTTATCTCAAAAAACAAAAAAGTTAGAATAAAAAACGTTAAACCCTAAGTTAGCAACAATGAAGATAGCAATTTAATTTTTAAATATTAATACCAACCTTAATTTTTTATTATATTTTTGTTTTTGTAACATTCACATTTCAAACCGGAAGTTGCTTATATCTCGAGTAATATAGGAATTAAACGTATCTTGTTTGGACTCATTTTAAAGGATTTTTAACGAAGATTACAAATATGTCAAAATTGAGGTTGACATTTTAAACCTGAAGTTAGTTATCAATTATCATATAATAGAAGTTTTATAACTGAAGTTAATCTAGCGTTAGTCACTTTTCCGCACTTTCTTTTTATTTTTAACGTGCTTTTTGGGTCATTTTACATTGATTAAAAAAAATCGTCGATTTTTAAGCCACATGATGATGCTTGAATTTTTTCCAAGTTTCTTAATATTCCTTTTGTTAAAAAAGAGCATTCTTAAATTTTAACCTGTAAACTTATAACACTTCATCCTTAATTCCATTTTACAACTTTAATTTTGTAAATTAGTAACTAATAATCTGATTTCGACGTTTTTAACAAAACAAAAAGAAATATTAAGAAACTTGTTTGTAAAATGGATAAGATGAGAGATGTTAATCTATTTGTAGAGTCTCTGAAGATGGCCAAGGGCCGAAACTGGTTAGACTTAAATTCTATATAAAATAAAAACCAGTTTAAAAGTACAAATCAAACTCTAGATTATTTTCTTCAAAAATGTTTACTCGAATCGTCATCATTTTGTCTCTACTACTAAAATTATTTTATTATATGGTAACAAATTGCGCATCACTTCAGTTGAAAGTTTTTAATTTTGTTCATTATTTTTATTGTTTAACGTTAATCAATCTAACTAGATTTGAATGTTAATTTTCACAACACAACCTGACACACGTCTCTGATGAGGATATTATATCGAAACATGTTAGACTAAGAATTTAAAATAATAAAAAAAAGCAGTAAAAGTACAGATTACAACTTTTCATTTATTTATTCAAAAACTGGTTAAAAAATGGATCTAATTGAACCTTACCGTCAAAGTAAACTTAATTGACTGAGTAAAACGGCAATATACGTTAGGAATACCGAAAAATATAGAAACAGGAAAAACCTGGGCATCTTCCTATTGTAAAAGTATAAACCCTATGTAGAAAATAAGACGGAATTTTTACGGCTCTCCAAGGCGTTTGAGTGAATTTTGTATTGTGATTCAAATATCCAATAAAAATTGCAGCATTCCGCTTAAAATAACGAAGTTGTAGGCTACTTCCGGTACACTGGATGTGGCAGCCATCGTGAAATTATTTTAAATCGAAAGATTGGGAATGAATAGCTCCTATACGTAAAATCTCAGAAACGTTCGAAACATGAAATCTAAAAATTTCTAATAGTCTAGTTGCGCGGAATTTCATGTACAAGGTGGGCAAATTTGGGTGTTATTATAGGCTATCTCAGAAACTATAAGAGATACGAAAAAAGTATGTGCCATGTCCCGGTCTCTTTTTCCGAGACTAATCCAATCCCGTAAAGATCAAATCTCTATCTTCTTTTGTTTTTAAGTTATAGCCAAAAAATCAAACTTTAGCGATTTCAAAAAATGCTCATATTTTGTTTATTTTTGAAATTATAGAAATGAGGTTAATACATACTTAAGACACTTTTTTGAATAGAATATACTGCCATTGAAAAATTTTAAACATAGCTAATAATTTTTGAGATATAACAAAGTTGTATTTTTTTAAATATAAACTATAGTTGATTATGATGTTACTGGAAAGAGCATATTTTTAGCTTTCCAATGATGTATCGCACGCATGATGTATCTGCAGAAAATAATTTTCAATTCTAAAATATTAAAGTATAATATTCAAATTTTTAATTATAGTAGGCGAGGAAAACGCAAAGTTACTACAACTTAGTTACTTACAATCCTACTTAGTTACTATAGCAACGTGAGTTTACTTGTCATTTCATTCATGAATTTTGCGAAACGAGTTTCCTGTTTAAGAAGTTCCGCATTATCTTTAAATAAAACGATAAAATTAAATATAGAATAATTGGAGTCCTTTGAAGATGATAGATACATAAGTCTTCATGTCTTCTTCTGAAAGTCCGTTCCCAGTAATGATCCGTAATTTTCCTCTATCTCACCCAATTTCAAAAGAAAAGATTACTAATATCAAAAAACTTCTAAATCTTATGTTTGGGGAAAACTGGGAAAATACTACCAAAGATTTCGTTCATTGATGGGTCATTCTCAGAAAGGGTGGAAAAAAGGTTTATAAGAAAAAAATTCGTGTAATTAGTTTTCTAGGTTATATATTTATCGAAGAAAACATATTAGTATAACAAAAGTTTTGTACTTTGAGAATATAATTAAATAATGAAAATAATGTTAAGTTTAGAGGTAACGGAGTTGAGAAGTGGTAACGGAGTTGACAAATAATAATTTAATTCCAAGTTTCGTTCCTAACATCTCAACTTATTGCGTACTAAACTCAATGGCATATCATCATCCAATGATGATGAATCTGTATATACAACGCTATAACGTAGAGCTGTTCTATACTCCATAGATCCAAGTTATAGTGTGAGCAAAGCTGGCGGGGTTCACAACACAGACATGTCAGTTCTCTGAAAGTAAGTCTATTCCTTAGTATATTGATCCAAGCTACTTTCATCGTACCGTTAAACGTAGGAATATTTTCTGGGATCAGTTCGTCGATAATAGGGATTAGTTTTTCATCGATACGAAAGATCTTGATCCCTTTTATTGACTTTTGTAAGACTTTTACTAAAGTATCGTAATCTGGTGTGGATACTTTTAATATACAACTAAGGTACGAAAAGTGTGGAAAGGTTGCTTGACAGACTTAACCACGCCGCAATTATATCTAAGATATCTGATGCTTTAAAGAACCAAAGTGTGCAGATTGTACTTTTTCAGTATATTTACAGAAGTAATTTTTAGAAAAATCCATATGGATCAAAATTTCATCAACAGACAGATTCTTTTTCACTACATTTATAGATCGATACTGATGGAATATATTCCTGAGGTGCAACAAATATGTATCTCGGAATAGATTGTATCAATTCTGTAACTACTTGGTGTTTTTCTAGCTGCCTTTTTGCTTGGTAAGTTTTTTACTATGTTCCCTCCATTCTTCCCGTTTACGTCTTTTATCTGGATCTGTTAACATTGATATCTTTTTTATTTTATCGTAATTAACTCTGCGGTGATACCGCTCTCTTTCCTTCAATTTAGCAATTTCATAAGCCTCAGGATCATTTTTTCGTTGCGCTCTCAGTCTTCTCAAAGCATCCCTCTTCTTTTGATTGCATATTTTATTTTACTTTGATGTTGTAACCGCAGCCTCACTTAGGACCTTACCTCTAGTTTTCACATTTTGGAACAAAAGAATAATAAAACGTAAAATCGAAATTATACTCAAAATTAGATCTCGTCTAAAGCAAGAGAAACATGGTGCATATAAATTTGGAAATTATCACATTTGAGCACTGTTTTATTTTTCTTTAACTTAACTAAATGTTAGATACATTGAAAATAAAATATTTACAGTACATAATGCGTTGTAACTGTTAAATGTGGCTGTAAATGCTACTGCCTAACATTAGTAACGGAGTTGAGAAAACGCGCTTTCAAAAATATTCAAAATTAAACTAAATTAGATTTTATGCTGATAGTTGCATACCGTGTTCGTATATTTTTTAGTAATTTACTTAATGTAATTACAGTAAGAAATCACTTAAACTTTACCTTTCACGACAGGTAACGGAGTTGAGAATCCGAATAGCCAGAAAAATATTTGTAGAAATCAATCAAAATCTTGAATATATTCAGCGTGTCAATTTTATATTTTTTAACAGTTATAGTGTCATACTAATATTAACTTCCCTATGCAGTGTTAACAATGAGCCGGGTACCCATGGCGACACGAATATTTATATTAGAAGGTGTGGTAACGCAGTTGAGATTAAAACGAGGGACACAACATTTTCGAGATTAATTTAAAACCAAAATGTATAAGAAATTGCAAACCATCTTCAAATCGATTTGTTAATTACCCCATATAAAAAAGACAGTAATAAAATGATATAATACTATTTTATTTCCGATTTAGAAATAGTTTTAGTTGCAATTTTACCAGAGGGACACCTGAATATTTAATGAAGTGCGAAACAACTTTGAAAAATTTTTGAATTTTGTGTACATAAAATATTTGTTACTTTAATGTAACTTAATGAAGTAATACTAATGAGTCTCACCATATAACTTTTTGCTCGAATAAATGTACTTATCTCAGTATATAAGATTTGATATTAGAGGGACACTTTTTTAGCCCTTCTGAAAACGACCCTGATACCGAACTGTTCTAACCTTACAACCAGTAAGTTTAATAGAAGAAGGTGACAGTCTGTGACTGTTTAGTTCCTGAAGTTGTTATTTATATTTAATTATTCATTAATACATTTCTTGTATTTTTAATAAACAAACTTTACTTCCTAACCATTTTTTATTGGTAAAAATATGCTCTTTTCAGTAACATCATAATAAACTATAGTTTGTATTTAAAAAAATACAACTTTGTGCTGTATCTCTAAAATCATCAAGTATGTTTAAAATTTTTCAACGGCAGTATATCCTACTTAAAAAAGTGTCTTAAGAACGTATCAACCCCATTTCTCTAATTTCAAAAATAAACGAAATATGAGCATTTTTTGAAATCATGAAAATTTGACATTTTGGCTATAACATGAAAACAAAAGAAGATAGAGGTTTGGTGTTTGCGGGATTGGATTAGTCTCGGAAAAAGAGACCGAGACATGACACCTACTTTTTTCGTATCTCTTATAGTTTCTGAGATAGCCTATAATAACACCCAAATTTGCCCACCCTGTACAAGAAAAAGCTGTGCTCTTACATATAGAAGATCATAACTTTTTGTAATTTCGCCATAGATTCTCATCCTGCGTACCTTGTTGTCTTCTAAAAAGAGCAAACTTTACATAGAAGGTAAAAAAGAATTTTTCTGCAACCCTCCACGGATATTGAATAAATTTTTGGTTTACATTTTGTCTAAAAAAAATCCCTTTTTTACATATTATGGACCATTGTTTTAAAACTACCATTAAATATACAGTGGCGTCAAATGTAGTATATTTTATGAATTTTTTTTGTAGACTAGTGTTATTAAAATATATCTATGTAAATATATTTTAAACGACTTTGCAATATTAATCTGTGATATTGGTTGCATACTTTGTCGGGTACGATAATCAATTAACATACTGTAAGTATGATACTGCGGATTCCAAATGGTAGTACAAAAATTAAGTACACTAAATACATAAGCAAAATATAAAACTTTTACTGCTTCAACGCTTTTGCTTTTCCAACTAAGTTTAAACTTAGCATTATCAAATGTGACCCAAGGTCTTTAATTTGAGATACTCTGGGTAAAACTTAATCATCTAAGCTGTAACCGTATCTGATAGCATTCGAACTTCTTGAAATTCGTGCAAACAATTTCAGATCATCTGTATATATTAAGCACTGGTAGTGTTTTATGACTTTGTTTTAAATATCATTGATGTAAATATTAAAAAGAATGGGGCCAAGTTGCCTTCCTTGAGGTACGCCTGAAGGGACGGACATTATATCAGAATAATATCCATTAATAGACACCACCTGAGTTCTACCACGCATATAAGAACCAATTAATCGCAACAAATAGTTATCAATCATATCCATTATATCCCATTATCTGAAGCTTTGACAACAAGAGATTGTGATCAACACGATCGAAAGCCTTTCTGAACTCTATGTATATGGCATCCACTTGAGTTGCTTGATCAAGAGAAAAATAATAAATAAAATTGTAATAAATTTAATTAAAGAGTTAAATTCAAGACTACTAATCAAAAAACTAATCAAAACAACGACTCTACATAGTTGATTCACTTGAGGTTGCCTTATCTGGATCCTTAATCGTTCCCAATCTTTCTAAAAGCGCATCTAATTTATCACCCAACTTCAGCATCATATTCTCAATTAAAACCAAGCGACTTTGTTGCCTACGAAAAGAATGATTTACCAACAACTTTAATTAATCGATTTTCAGCGCTTTTTACTCGGAGAAATCATCCAAAGCCACAATCGCCGGTGGATTTACGTCTTTAGAAGGGTGAATTTTCGGCAAATACCTATTAGGAACGTTAGCTTTTAAATGAGCAAGCAGTTTTGAAACATCTTTAACGCGAACTTGAGAATCAGGGTCGATATTGTAACGACCCAAAAATAAATCAATGTCCAATTCTGAATAACCAATTCTAAAATGAAATTTTATTAATTTAATTATAACTTTTGTAAAGAAAGTAACCGTTTTAAAGCTGCGCGAACTTCTTTAGCCGAAGGATTTACGCGACCCCCCGCGACTAAAGCTTTTGGAGCAATTCTTTTACAACCTATTCCAACCATTATATTATATAAACCAGTTTTCCAATAATCAGCAACTCTTCTTTCAGGGGCTGATGTTGTTAATTCAGTTTTAGCATCGCTGTAGGTGTCGTTAATAATAGCCAAAAACAAATTCTAATAACAAGAAAATTAATTTAAATGTTAATTTCTTTTGAGTTAACTCACTAATAAAATAAGAAAAACTGAAAATATATAAAGAAGGTAATAAAGTTGTGCAACATATCTATCGGCGTCTTCAAATTCGTTGTAATCAAAATCGCCCAACATCGTTCGTAACAAAGTAAACATCGCCAAAGGTATCGTAGAAAAATGAACAATTTGATTTCCAAAACATAAAGAGCCAAATAACGCGAAAGCCATAAACATTACGAAGAACATTAAGGCAAATGCAAAAACATCCTCTAAACACTGCAAAAATAAATCATTAAAAAACGTCTTATAAATAAAACAAATTGAAAACCTTTTCAATCGTTTTGTTCAAAATAGTCATGGTAAAATTAAAACTGAGATATTTAAAAATCTTGAAATAAACCAAAAAGATCACCACCGCCAAATAATTACGCATAGAAATCTCATATCTGGTAATCGTTTGAAAGCTAATATATTCACTCCTATCTTTTTTCATCGCTTGAATCACTTCGTGCATCGCCACCATTTGAGTAAAAAAATAATAAAAATATTTAATACAAGCCTAAAAAAAGTTAATTATCAGTTTTAATCAAACCAATTATAAAGTGATGTACAATAAATATAGCGATGTTTATTATATTCCAAAACGAACGGAAATACTCCAATTTGACAAAACACATGCTTCGAAAAGCTTCAAGGATAAAAAATAAAATGAAGATCAGAAATACAATTTGAAAGCCGGCGTTGATGTAATCTCGCATGCTCACTCGAGTTAATTTCAATGTGTAAAAGTAGGCTGAAGGTACAACACCCCCACCGGCGGGTAATTCAAAAAGAAATCTAAAATGTATATATTAAGAATTTTTTTTTAAACGTTTTTCCGTCTTACTTGACAGAGCAAAATAAATTAATACTAGGGTTGTAATAAGCAGCGTCGATAAACACCGCTCGAGTTCCTTTTAAGATATATCTCTGATTTTTAAGTCGCCTTGTAATATTTCTACTCTCCTCATAAGTAGTGCCTAATTTTTCTTGATAACCACCACCATCGTATACAGAAACTCTGCCGGTAAACGGTTCGGCTAATGTTTGTTCCGGATGATGAAAAGTGTAACTTTCTGAAGTGTCCTCTTTCCTATACGCAGAACTGTAAGGTGGGTAACATCTTATAAACACTGACGCAAACGGTTTAGTACACTCATAATCGGTAACCATTACAGCACGAATTACAGCTGGGCCCACTAAAATATTTTCATGACCTAAACCTCTACAATAAAATGTAAAAATTACTATAAAAATACAATAAAATCTTGATATAATAGATAGAAGCTTATAGATAGAATCCAAGCCGGGTTATTCCCCAGATTGCTCTATGAACATGGAATAATAGATAAACTCGGGGTATTCCATGAGTTGTCTATATGATGTATAAATGTAGGACGATAGCTCTAGTTTTAATTGTTATTCAGGAACTAACACAAGAGCTAGAACTAGAAACATTTGGGTTTAGCCCTTTTAAGAGATGTACGGCTAAACCCGAATGTTTCTAATTCTAGGTCTAGTTTCAGTTCAATGAAAAAATACAACAATCTAAGCTGAATAGTGGCTTATAGTGAAATGTGTGACCTGTTTCATGAAGAAAACCATATTTCAATATCTCTATTCGTTCATGAAATAATAATTTTTGAACTCAACCTCAATTTATAACGTAACCAATTTTTGTCATTATTTTGAAAAAATCATGAAAAATCGAATTCTTAAGATTTCTTTATAAAATTTTCGGGCCTTATAGCGAAACGTATGATCTTTTTCATGAAAAAACCGCATTTGAAAATTTCTATTTGTTTATTAGATAATAATTTATAAACTCAACCTCAATTTATAATGTAAACAATTTTTACCATAATTTTGAAAAAATCATAAAAAATAGAATTTTTAAGATTCTTCTTAATGAAATTTCCTGGCTTATAGCGAAACATATTATCGTTTTCATGAAGAAACCCGTATTTGAAAATCTCTATTTGTTCATGAGATAATAATTTATAAACTTAACCTCAGTTTATAGCGTAAACAATTTTTACCATAATTTTGAAAAAATCATAAAAAAATCGAATTTTTAAGATTCTCTAATGAAATTTTCGGGGTTTATAGCAAAACGTATGATCTTTTTCATGAAGAAAACCGTATTTGAAAATCTCTAATCATTCATGAGATAATAATTTTTGAACTTAACCTCAACTTATGATATTACAAATTTCTGTCATTATTTTGAAAAAATCATAAAAAATCGAATTTTTAAGATTCCCTAATGAAATTTTCGGGGCTTATAGCAAAACGTATGATCTTTTTCATGAAGAAAACCGTATTTGAAAATCTCTAATCGTTCATGAGATAATAATATTTATATTTAATATTTTATATATTAAAAACTCTCCGCTCTACTCTTGCGCCAAAATATTTAACAACTTACCAAATGATGTTAAATCTTTACCTTTGGACAAATTTAAAATTACTCTTAAAAAAGGATCATGGAAGCATGCTACTATTCTCTGGATGAATACTATAACGATTAGTTTATTATTTTCTCGGCTTGTTGTGTATTTATTGTGTATTTATACTATATTGTGTACTTATTTTTGACATACCTTATACTACTAACTATAGTCTCAAAAAGTGAATAAAGGTGATTTGATTTGAACTCAACCTCAATTTATGACGTTAAAAATTTTTGTCATTATTTTGAAAAAATCACGAAAAATTCAATTCTTACGATTTCTTAATGAAGTTTTCGAGGTTTGCAGCAAAACTTATGATCTTTTTCATGAAGAAAACCGTATTTGAAAATAAAACTTGACGTAATTGGCGAACAGTTTTCGCAAAACTTTCACCATTTTTGTAATGTGTTTTTACAATAGTTAGACATTGTTCGTTTGAATGGTTCACCATATTGATAAATCGCGCGGTATATACGTGACAACTGTCAAACAAAAAACGCCATACAACTCGTATTAATAAAATAGTGGCAAATTTAAATCCGGCGCTCTTGTTGGGACACTCTTTGGATAGAATCCAAGCCGGGTTATTCACCAGGTGTTCTATGAACAAGGAATATATAAACTCGGGGTATTCCATGAGTTGTCTATATGATGTATAAATGTAGGACGGTAACTCTAGTTGTAATTGTTATTCAGGAACTAACACAAGAGCTAGAACTAGAAACATTCGGGTTTAGCCCTTTTAAGAGATGTACGGCTAAACCCGAATGTTTCTAATTCTAGTTTCAGTTCAATGAAAAATATACAACAATCTAAGCTGAATAGTAGCTTATAGTGAAATGTGTGACCTGTTTCATGAAGAAAACTATATTTCAATATCTCTATTCGTTCATGAGATAATAATTTTTGAACTTAATTTCAATTTATAGCGTAAACAATTTTTACCATAATTTTGAAAAAATCAAAAAAACTCGAATTTTTAAGATTCCCTAATGAAAATTTCGGGGCTTATAGCAAAACGGATGATCTTTTTCATGAAGAAAACCGTATTTGAAAATCTCTAATCGTTCATGAGATAATAACATTTGAACTCAACCTCAATTTATGACGTTAAAAATTTTTGTCATTATTTTGAAAAAATCATAATAAATCGAATTATTAAGATTTCTTAATAAAATTTTCGGGGCTTATAGTGAAAAGTATGACCTTTTACATGAAGAGAACCGTATTGGAAAATCTCTATCCGTTCATGAGATAATAATTTTTGAACTTAACCTCAACTTATGATATTACAAAATTCTGTCATTATTTTGAAAAAATCATAAAAAATCGAGTTTTTAAGATTCCCTAATGAAATTTTCGGGGCTTATAGCAAAACGTATGATCTTTTTCATGAAGAAAACCGTATTTGAAAATCTCTAATCGTTCATGAGATAATAATATTCGAACTCAACCTCAATTTATGACGTTAAAAATTTTTGTCATTATTTTGAAAAAATCGTGAAAAATTTAATTCTTACGATGTCTTAATGAAGTTGTCGAGGTTTATAGCAAAACGTATGATCTTTTTCATGAAGAAAACCGTATTTGAAAATCTCTAATCATTCATCAGATAATGATATTTGAACTCAACCCCAATTTATAACGTTACCAATTTTGTTATTATTTTGAAAAAATCATAAAAAACCGAATTCTTAAGATTCCCTAATGAAATTTTCGGGGCTTATAGCGATACGTATGATCTTTTTCATGAAGAAAACTGCACATGAAAATCTCTATCCGTTTATGAGATAATAATTTTTGAACTCAACCTCAATTGATAACGTTACCAATTATGTCATTATTTTGAAAAAATCATAAAAAATCGAATTCTTAAGATTTCTTCATGAAATTTACCTGGCTTATAGCAAAACATATTATCGTTTTCATGAAGCAACCCGAATTTGAACATCTCTATTCGTTCATGAAATAATAATTTTTGAACTCAACCTCAATTCATGACGTTAGAAATTTTTGTCATTATTTTCAAAAAATCATAAAAAATCGAATTCTTAAGATTTCTTAATGAAATTTTCGGGGCTTATAGCGAAACATATGATCTTTTTAATGAACAAAACCGCACTTGAAAATCCCTATCCGTTTAAAAGATAATACTTTTTGAACTTATCTTTGATTTATAACGTTACCAATGTTTGTCATTATCTTTAAAAAATCATACAAAATCGAATTCTTAAGATTTCTTAATGAAATTTTCAGGGCTTATAGTGAAACGTATTATCATATTCATGAAGAAAAGCGTACTTGAAAATCTCTATTCGTTCCTGAGATAATAATTAATTTTTATACTCAACCTCAATTTATGACGTGACAAATTTTGGTCATTATAACCGTTATAGTGTGAAGACGCACAGCTAAACCCGAAACTTTATAGTTCTAGGTCTAGTGTTATAGTTTTACACTTGCACTATCACTAGAACTAGAAACATTCGGGTTTAGCCGTCTTTAGAGACGTGCGGCTAAACCCAAATGATTCTAGTTGTTGGTCTAGTGTTAGTTCTACTTTTAGCTCAATAGAAATACACAACAATATAGAAGTGCATAAAAATTAAAACTAGAACTAACACTACTAACTACTACTTCGAATTCGACTAACACAGCGTTAGTTCTAGTTTTACACTTGCACTGTTACTAGAACTAGCATTAGACCTAGAACTAGAAGCATTCGGGTTTAACCGTCTTTAGAGACGTGCGGCTAAACCCAAATGCTTTTAGTTGTTGGTCTAGTGTTAGTTCTAGTTTTAGTTCAACAAATATATACCACAATTTAGCACTGAATAACAATTTAGACTTTCTAGTTCTAGGTGTCTTAAGACGGCTAAATCCGAATGTTTCTAGCTCTAGATCTAATATTAGTTCTAGTATTAATTGTTATTCGGCGTTGACGTCACGAACGGACCTTCAACTACACACTTATTTTGAGATGTAGTAGTCCTCTTAGATTCTACTTTTCCTTATTAATCCGTTATATCGAGGATTTACTGTATATTGAATTAAATAACCTATCAAATAAAAATTCTTCATCGACGTAGTCTTCATCTAACGTGTCATTCTCATTTCCTGTCGAATTCCCAGATGTAGCAGTGTCATCAGCTTGTCTTTTCCGTTTTGGTGGTTCATCTGAAGATCCAGATTCCAATGTAGATAACTCTATTTCTTCGACTTCATCAATAATTGCATCTTCCGTGTCGTTATCGGTTATATTATCATCTTCTGGTTCTAAAGGTCGCAAAGTTCCCGGAAATTGTTGAGCGTGTAAATACTTTATCAAATGATTTCGAATGAAATCCCACATCTTTTCGATGGTCGTAATATCTTCAAATTTGACTGTGGAAGTTTCTTCTAAAGTCGGACTTTCATGGCCGGCTTGTTCTTTGAGGTGATCGCGAAGCGATTGACTCATAAAAAACATTTTGTCGTCAACCATGCCCAGGGCAGCTTTTTAAAGATTTAATTTAATAAAAATTAAAATATTAATTTAATTAATTTTTACCAACGGTCAAACAAACGACGAAAGCTACGTAAAGAATTGTCGCTCGAGCGTGAACAAGCAAAAATAAATCCCTTTTGAAATAAGGCCCCATTTCGCCGGTGACCCATTTGGTTTTTTGAAATTTATCGAAATCGTACTTTCTATCTTTTTTGAAAACCTCTTTGTCTTTTTCGCGGTCTTTATCGGAGTGTTCTGATGATGAGCTGTACTCCATTTCAATTAATTTTTGACTTTTATTTTTAACGAATTAATCATTTAAAATATATTGATCTTTTTTCCATGGAAACCAAATTCCAAATTGACTTCTTTCATTAAGTTATTAATGATTGAAAGTAAAATCGTCATTATGAGGTTAACGAACTATTCGTTTTCGTTTCTCTTACTTTTGTTGAATTAAGATTGATGGAAAAGGATGGATGCAATGAAAATACGAGTTAATAAATAAGAAAATAAGGGAAAAAAGTGCAGAGGTGAGAAAGAGGGACAGAAAGTAAGTTTATCAATTTTATGTATTGGGAAAGAACGGTTTGTTCTCGTTGCGGATGAAATGGAGCAAAGCAAAAGCGGTCCCAAAGAGAGAGACTTTCGCCTAATGTCAAGGCTAGTGTGGAATCCAATCTTTCTTTTTACCACCACCACAATCACCAGTCTTCTTACAACTGGTTACTTCCGAAAGAACCGTTCATTTTAGAAGGGATCTTAGATATAAAAAGATCCAACCAGCGGAAGTTATAATCAGTCTTTCAAGTTAACAGCTCACTAAAACATTACCCACTAAATAAAAATGGTTAAGGTAGTTATTCTTATTAACTTTTAAATTTGTTTGAATAAATTAAAAAATTGCATTTTTATTTCTAGTTCATTATCCTTTTGGTTGTTGTCGTTTTCGATGGAGTTTTCTGTGGAACACTTCTCGGAGGTATGTTTTAAGTTATTAAACTTTCCCAACACTTTTTTAATCTATCACAATTGGAAAGTGAAAAGAAAGTTATGCACCTAATAAGCAAACGGATTTAATTAAATATAATTAATTGAAATTTGTTAGGTCATGAAACTTTGAGTTTCGGAGGTGGTGGTGGAGATGATTATGGTGGCAGCAGTTTTGGAGCTGGCAGTTACTCTGGATTAGAATCTGCTGGAGGTGATAGCCTTCAACAAGCCGGAGGCGATGGAGATTATCATCATGGAACTAGTGTTGTTGGTGGTGGACAAGCACCTCAAGGACAAACTTTAGACTTAACTGATGGAGGTAATAAAAAAATTTAAATATAAATTATTGTTTTCTATTCTGCTATAACTATAACAACTAAGTAAGAAATATTTTACCTTTAGGAGTTTCTGAAAATCGTTGGAAACTTTCTCTAATAATGTTTTATTCGTAATGGAAATCTATTAAAGCTTCCAAAATTTGTTTGGAAATTTCTGCAACTTCGTGGATCTCATTGGTAACTCACAAGACGTCTTTAGTAGTTTCTGGATATCATTGGAAAGTTTTTGTAATCTCTAGACATTTTTAATTTTCCTCCAAAAATATTTTATTGTCTTTACAAATCTATTAAAGACCTAACAAATGTTCTGGTAATCTCAAGACAACTTTGGAAGTTTCAGGATATCATTGAAAACTTTTTGGAATCTTTAAATATCTGCGATTATCCTTTGAAAACCTCTAAAAGTGTACTAAAGACTTTCCAAACCCATCACAATACAACTTTAGAGATTTCTGGATATTATTGGAGACTTTTAGAATCTCAAGATATCTTTGAATTTCTTTAAAAACCACCCAAAAAAATATTTTGACGTTTATGCAAATCGTTTGAAGATCTTGAACAATTCTTGGAACTCCCAAAACATTTTTAGGACTTTCTAGATGTCGTTGAAAACTATTAGGTATTCCTAGATATCGTTGAAAATCTTTAGGAAACACTCCAAACAAAACTCTCAACATCAAAGCTAATTCTACACTGTCACAGAATATAGTAAAGCATGCAATCTTTTTGATTTTGACAGCCTCAAAGTTAATTGCAAAAGTGATTGCGCACAAATTCTGCAGACTGGAGTTTTTGCTTTCTTTTAGCAAAAAATGTTAAGCACACCTCTTTAGAAATAACATTCAATTCTCCAAAAGGTACACAGGTTAGCCATGATGTTGGCAACACCTTAATGTAACAGTATATAATATAATCCTTATAAAACTCATGATACAAAGATGAAGTTGCGACATATTTTAATAATTAATTAATTTTATTTACCTTTTTTTTCAGGTGGTCACCAAGGTATCTTCGGTGGCAGCTTCATCTCAGCTGGAGTAGGTGGAAAATCTGGTCAACACGCTGAAGAAGGTGGTCACGAAGGGCTCGGAGCTTACGCTGGTGCGTCCAGTTACGATGTCGGCGAACACGGCAGCGAAATTGCTGGAGTTTTATCCTCGAGTGTCCACGACATTCCCATCGAAGCCCTCCATTATCACCATTAAATCGGTGTTTGAAGACTGAAGAAGAAAAAGTAGGATATTGTAAATAAACGTTGTTGTTCTTTCTGTGTTAAAAAACTGTTTTTTTTGTAGATCATTTTGTTGTTATTATTTTTTTGTTGTTACATTTTTAATATTAATCTTATTTGTTGATTCTTTTTTTAAATAATAAAAGTTTTCTATTAATTAATTTTCTTTTATTTATTTATATACACTGTGTTAATTAATTGCAAGTATGCAACCAATATTACAATATAATATAATACAAGATTTGCGTATTGCAATACCAATACTGTGATATTGGTTGCATACGTCGGATACGATAATTAATTAACACTCTGTACTATACCGGGAATATCATACAGGGTGCCCATTATGTATGGAATATAGTATATATCTCGGTAAATGTTGACTTTATAAAGAAACATTTTATACAAAAGTTGTTTCATATTTTATTTGCCATAATAAGACTGCATTCAATTGTTTTTAATTCAGGAAACAAATGAATAACGAATAATACTTGAATTTTTTTAAATGGCAATGTACCCTTTTGTTAGGGTCATTTGATAGAGATTACTTTTCTCTTTACGATGACGTAAAATTTTTGTACCCTTACATCAGAAAATTCGTTATCAAAAGTATTGAAAAAAATAGTTCACAGACAACTGACTGAGATTCTGAAGGCTGAGCACATTATTCCAGTGAAACTGCTCTGAACAATATAGTGGATGATATTGTTATTGCAACTGACTCTTATGGGGCTGTTGGATTTCTCCAGAGCATTCGATACTCTAAACCAAGACTTGTTAATATCAATTCTTGACCATATCGGGCTAGATTCTATCTCATTAGCTTTTTTCAAAAATTACCTTAATAGCAGGATTCAATCAGTCAGCATTGATCAAGTAAAGTCGAGTGCTTTGGAGATAAGGTCTGGGGTCCGCTTCTTGGCCCTACACTATTTAAAATTTACACGATAAATTTCAATAGCTTTGTTGATTTCTGTAGGGTCCACTATAATACTCAGATTTATTTGTCCTTTTCTGAGGGCTACTTTGATAAAAGCTTCAAAAAGTTTAAACGTGACTTGTATGATATTATCGATGGAGCACGGGAATATTGCTTAAAAATAAACGCTAATAACACCTAGATCATTCTGTTTGGGCCCCCGAAGATAAAACAGAAATTTATTGATGGTTTTTATCGCCTGTCGATAGGAAATACTCTTATTCCTTTGAGTAAGTCTGTCAAAAACCTGGGACTGGTCATGGATGAGGCGTTAAGCTTTAGAGAGCACACTAAACAGTTGATTGGTCGTTAAAATTGATTTACTCTAATCGTTATAATCTTGACTGGCACACAAAAAAGCTTTTATGCAACTCTCTCGAATCGTTTAATTTTTTTTAACATGAAATCTTGCAGATACATCCACAAAGCCTGCTTGTATATAGGGTCATCACTGAAGTTACCTCTCCATACCTGGCAGATATTACCTGCACGACAGGATTAAATTCAGAACGGCCGTACTGATAAACGTAATGATAATATTTGTGTTTTGATTCCCTTTTATCATCGTGTGTGTTAATGAATGTGTAAATAATAGTTGTACTTCAACGATGAAAAATTTGATTTATGTTTTTCTGTTGGTACCGGTTTCGGCGTGTTAATGCCATCCTCAGGAAACCACGTTACACAATTTTATGTTTTCTTTTTATCAATTTGTTTGTTTAATATATTTTATCAAAATAGAAAATAAAATACGGTGTTTTTCTTATCAGAACAGATTTGTTATCGCCATATACAATAATTTACCTCGGCACCTGATTGGACTACACCTGAACCGATTTAAAAGAGCATTGAAGTGTTGGGTGATGGTTGAGTAACGGCGGGCTTCAGTGAGTAGCTAGCTGTATATGTACATGATCCGATTCCCAAGTGTTATGTTTAATTATTAATTACTTAAGAAAGCAATAATTTCATCAATTTTTCATATTTTCGTATCTATCTCGATATTGACGTATCTAAGAGCAAAAGTGCAAGAGAGCAATATTGTTAACAATAAAATTTGCTACAATTTTTGTTATAAAAGATTTCCTATAGCATGCTCCGATTCTCAAGTGTTACCTTTAATAATTTGAAAGAGCAACAAATTCATCAAATTTTCATATTTTCGTATCTATCTCGATATTGACGTATCTAAGAGCAAAAGTACAAAAGAGCAATATTGTTAACAATAAAATTTGCAACAATTTTTGTTATAAAACTTTTCTTATAGCAAGCTCCGATTCTCAAGTGTTACCTTTAATAACTTGAAAGAGCAACAAATTCATAAAATTTTCATATTTTCGTATCTATCTCGATATTGACGTATCTAAGAGCAAAAGTGCAAGAGAGCAATATTGTTAACAATAAAATTTGCAATAATTTTTGTTATAAAAGATTTCTTATAGCATGCTTCGGTTCCCAAATGTTACCTTTAATTACTTGAGAAAGCAATAAATTCATCAAATTTTCATATTTTCGTATCTATCTCGATATTGACGTATCTAAGAGCAAAGGTGCAAGAGAGCAATATTGTTAACAATAAAATTTCCAACAATTTTTGTTATAAAAGTTTTCTTACAGCATGATCCGATTCCCAAGTGTTACTTTTAATTACTTGAGAAAGCAATAAATTCATCAAATTTTCATATTTTCGTATCTATCTCGATATTAACGTATCTAAGAGCAGAGGTGCAAGAGAACAATGTTGTTAACAATAAAATTTGCAACAATTTTTGTTATAAAAGTTTTCTTATAGCATGATCCGATTCCCAAGTATTACTTTTAATTACTTGAGAAAGCAATAAATTCATCAAATTTTCATATTTTCGTATCTATCTCGATATTGACGTATCTAAGAGCAAAAGTGTAAGAGAGCAATATTGTTAACAATAAAATTTGCAATAATTTTTGTTATAAAAGATTTCCTATAGCATGCTCCGATTCTCAAGTGTTACCTATAATAACTTGAAAGAGCAATAAATTCATTAAATTTTCATATTTTCGTATCTATCAGGATATTGACGTATATAAGAACAAAAGTGTAAGAGAGCAATATTGTTAACAATACAATTTGCAATAATTTTTGTTATAAAAGATTTCTTATAGCAAGCTCCGATTCTCAAGTGTTACCTTTAATAACTTGAAAGAGCAACAAATTCATCAAATTTTAATATTTTCGTATCTATCTCGATATTGACGTATCTAAGAGCAAAAGTGCAAGAGAGCAATATTGTTAACAATAAAATTTGCAACAATTTTTGTTATAAAAAATTTCCTATAGCATGCTCCGATTCTCAAGTGTTACCTTTAATAACTTGAAAGAGCAACAAACTCATAAAATTTTCATATTTTCGTATCTATCTCGATATTGACGTATCTCAGAGCAAAAGTGTAACAGAGCAATATTGTTAACAATAAAATTTGCAACAATTTTTGTTATAAAAGTTTTCTTATATCATGATCCGATTCCCAAGTGTTACCTTTAATAATTTGAAAGAGCAACAAATTCATCAAATTTTCATATTTTCGTATCTATCTCGATATTGACGTATCTAAGAGCAAAAGTGCAAGAGAGCAATATTGTTAACAATAAAATTTGCATTAATTTTTGTTATAAAAGATTTCTTATAGCATGCTCCGATTCCCAAGTGTTACCTTTAATAACTTGAAAGAGCAACAAATTCATAAAATTTTCATATTTTCGTATCTATCTCGATATTGACGTATCTAAGAGCAAAAGTGCAAGAGAGCAATATTGTTAACAATAAAATTTGCAATAATTTTTGTTATAAAAGATTTCTTATAGCATGCTTCGGTTCCCAAATGTTACCTTTAATTACTTGAGAAAGCAATAAATTCATCAAATTTTCATATTTTCGTATCTATCTCGATATTGACGTATCTAACAGCAGAGGTGCAAGAGAGCAATGTTGTTAACAATAAAATTTGCAACAATTTTTGTTATAAAAGTTTTCTTATAGCAAGCTCCGATTCTCAAGTGTTACCTTTAATAACTTGAAAGAGCAACAAATTCATCAAATTTTATATTTTCGTATCTATCTCGATGTTGACGTATCTAAGAGCAAAACTGTAAGAGAGCAATATTGTTAACAATAAAATTTGCAACAATTTTTGTTATAAGAAATTTCCTATAGCATGCTTCGATTCCGAAATGTTACCTTTAATTACTTGAGAAAGCAATAAATTCATCAAATTTTCATATTTTCGTATATATCTGGATATTGACGTATCTAAGAGCAAAAGCAACAATATCTAATTGTTTTATCTCTAATTCTTCTATGAGTTTTCATTATTTCCTTGCAATTGGTATTGATATACTTTTTTCTTTTGTTGTTTTTTTTCTTTACGGCATTTCTTTCTGTTAGGTTGAGTCCGCCTATATGTTCGGGCTTTTTTCTTGTATCGAATGTGGTATATTATTTATATATTATATTACTTCACAAGATTGTAATTATAAAATTGTCCGAACAAAGTGACTATTATTATTAGTTCTAGTGATAGTGCTAGTATAAAACTTGAACTAACACTAGACCGAGAACTAGAAACATTCGGATTTAGCCGCAAGTCTCTCAAGACGGCTAAACCCGAATGATTCTAGTTCTAGGTCTAGTGTTAGTTCTGGTTTTAGACTAGCACTATCACTCGAACTAACACAATAGTACAAGTGTAAAACTAGAACTAACACTAGACCTAGAACTAGAAAGTATCGAGTTTGAAGACGCACGGCTAAACACGAATATTTATAGTTCTAGGTGTAGTGTTGCTTCTAGTTTTAGTTCAATAAAAATATACAACATGATATCTTATGTTAACTAGCACTACCTACCACTGTCACTAGAACTACCTTAGACCTAGAACTAGAAACATTCAGACATGTTGCATTTTATGTGAAACAAAGTAAGTAGGTACGTCCTGGTTTCTATGGAAATATATTTTTGTATATTGCATTTTAAGTGAAATTCACTGTATGTGTACATATATAAAAAAAATTTTATTGTATTGAGGTTATTATTATTTCTTAACGAGGTTAGGATGGAGATCGTTAACTGTCAATTGAAGTCAATTTAAATTTTAAATAGCTGAATGTTTAATGCGTTTAAAACAAATTTGTGAGTTGCATTTCGAGAAGAGGCACGGCGAGATCTTAAAAAAAATAGTAAGTGTAAAATAGAAAAATTTCCACAAACAAGGTTATCTTATCTTGACTCTCAAAATTTATTTTTATTTTCGGTAAAGGCGGAATGGGAGAAGGTGCTTAAACTGCATCTATGACCCAAATTTACAAGTTGCTTTCACTTAATACGATTTAACGTTTGAATCTCATTCCGTTCGTGTTCTTTGTTGGTTTTGGATTAAATAATTTTGGGGGAAATGTCCGGTTTGATTCGCCTTTTAAAGTCTGGATTAACAAATTATCCAATTATAACGAATGCGGGAATTTTTGGGACGATGTTCGTCGGAGCTGAGTGCATCAATCAAACGTTATCCAAAAAAATCTTGGTGAGATTAAATAAATAAAATTAATTAATTATTTTTTTTTTAATATTTGTTTTTAGTAGACTGAAAAACCAAAGAGTTACGATTTCGATTGTATACAAAGATGCGGGATTTACGGCACTTTAATTCAAGGGCCATTAATGACTGTTTGGTAAGTACTTCGTTAAATAAAGTGTTAATTGATTCAATTCGCACTTTTTTTATCAAATAAAAACAGGTATCGTTGGCTGGATAAAACGTACGCTTCAACTGCGCCAAAAATTGTCCTTAGAAAAATGTTAATGGATCAATTCTTGTTTACACCACTTTTATACGCAATTTTTTACACGTGTAAGTTTATTTAATTCAATTTTAATTTCTTTTAATAAATAATTAACACTTTTACTTGCAGCGATGTCTATTTTGGAATGTCAAGAAAATCTTTTCGAAGAATTAATCCATAAATTCCCGAAAACGTTCACAGTAAGCTGCCTCTTTTGGCTACCAGTTCAAGCATTAAACTTTTCTTTAGTCCCTCCACTTTATCGAGTCATTTATATGGGAATAGCATCATTCGCTTGGGTCACAATTCTATGCTACATTAAAAGTGAAACCGTCGAAAAAGCACCAATAAAATCATCTAATAATTAAGTAAAAAAAATAATAATAAAAATAAAGATTTTTTGTAATAATTCAATCTTTTTGCTTCGCTATTAACTGTGATAAGTATTAACTATGATAAACCGTGTAATTTATATATTATTTGTTTGTTCGTGATACAAAATGCGTATTAAGCAAAAAAAATTATACATTCTTAAAACAATTACGCTCTTTTTTTTCTTTAATTCAAGGTCGTAACGTTTTCTGAAAATGCAAATATGCTAAAGAAGAAAATGTTTATCATTAAGTTGATTAAATCATAATCTTCTTTTGTTCGTTTAAAAATAATTTGTAAACAATAAAATCTAATTGAGACAAAGAAAAACTAATTATCTAAATCCTTTCCTATTAGAAAATAGAAATAGAAGGTTAAACGTACCTTTCAAAGTAGTTAAGTTATAAGCAAGACAGGTTGTGTTGTAACACTGGGTATATTTATTAAAACTGGAACGTATGCATTTTATTTTGAATCGGTGCGAAATCGAATCACGAACTGAAGAACTAAGTTAAATCGACCGATTTTATAATGTTTAGTAAGTTTCTTAATTTGGTTTAATTTTTTAAATTCGTTGCAAGTTTTAAAAAAGAAGTGTAACAAAAGTTTTTTTTATTAATTAGGTTTCTTAAGGATATGTTTGGAGTTTATATTAAGTGTCCATGGACTTTTCCAGGTAAGAATAATTATAAATTATTACTAAAAGATTAATTTATTAATAGAATTAAAGGAAAGGTTTGATTTTTTTATTAAGAAGTATGTAAAGTAGTTGAGCAATTCTTGATTATGCGAGAGTAAGTTTTTTATGTAACATGTTGTGGGAAATTTGTTTTTAGACAAATTCTAACTTAAAGAAAATTAAAATGAAAAATATTCTCTTAATTTAAATCTGAACGTTATAATATAAGTTTTTGGGATTCCTAGATATCTTTGAATATCCTTAGAAAACATCTAAAAGTGTTTTGGCAACATTTTGGAGTTATTGAAAACTTTCCGGATATTCAGACATCTTTAAGAGTTTCTGGACATCGGTGAAAACTTTTTGTAATCTCTAAGTATCTTGGAATACCTTTAGAAATGTTCTAAAAGTGTTTTGGAGATTTTGCAAAACCTTAGGAAGTATTCTGGATATCCCCAGACAACTTTAGGGATTTCTGGATATCGTTGGGGACTTTTTTGAATCACAAGATATCTTTGAATTTCTTCAGAAATCATCTAAACAAAAAGTTTTGAACTTTGTGCAAATCGTTTGGAGATTTTGAACATTTTCTCAAGTTTCCAAAACATTTTTATATAACATGTTGTGGGATATTTGTTTTTAGACAAATTCTAACTTAAAGAAAATTAAGATCAAAAAAGTTTTCTTAATTGAAATCAGAACGTTAATATTATAAGTTACTTACTAAGTTACAACACCTATAACGCTCATTACAGTCGAATTTCTACGACAAAATATTAAAAAGCGTATAGACGTTATCGTTTATCTATGACAAACTTTTAGGAATTCACAGATATCTTTGAATATCATTAGAAAACTTTTAAAGTGTTTTAGAGATTTTGCAACATTTTTGGAGTTTTTGAAAACTTTCCGGATATTCCAAGACGTCTTTACGAGTTTCTGGGCATCGCACAGTGTTAGGAAGTTATGAATATCTGGCCAAAAATCTAATTGCAACTAAATGAAGTTGAAAATGTTTAATACCATTATAATATCTCCTTAATGCTTAGCTAGGATTTATTTCTACAATAAACAGTGCTTAAAACAAAATTTAGCGTTTTGAAACGAATATTTGAAAATAAAAGCGAAACAAAGGTTTTGTTGTGGGTTGGGTTGGATATTTAAGCTAATGTAACTCCGAAAACATGGTACATTTATTTCATGTACCCTAACAATAAGTAATATATACTTATATACTGTAATATATACAGAGTGTCTCACGTAACTAGTTCGTTAAAACTTTTTAAGGTTCCACTATTCATAATACTATTATGTAAATATTCAATTGTACATAAGAAAATATGTTGACTATTAAAAAACAATTAAAGACAATTAAAAGGTGTAATAAAAACTGTAGTATTCCATTTAAAATAACGAGGTTATGGTCTACTTCCGGTAGATCGGAAGTAGCAGCCATCTTGAAAATATTTTAGATCGAAAGTTCCGAATGAACAACTCATGCTACCAAAATTACAAAACTGTACAAATAGTGGACTCTAAACAAGTTCTAACGAACCAGTTACGTGAGACACCCTGTATACACTGTGTACAGGTGTCCAAATTTCGATGGGTTTGCAGGGTATCTCAGTTATTATGAAAGATAGAAAGTTGCGGCTTTCGCGAACCTGAGCTACTTTTTTGTGAAACTTACAATGGCGCAAACCAAATTTTCATAGCCCTTTTCGTTTTTGATATACAGGGAGTGTTTGAAATTTTCGATTTTCAGACACCTAAAAAAGTAAAAACGGGTTCTAATAGATTTTTTCACGTGGAATCCAATGGTGCACGTAGAATTTTTCTAGTCATCACGGTTTTTGAGTTATAAACACAACTCAAATACTAACTACTCAACTTCTAAAATACTTAACTCTTTATAACTCAAAAACCGTAATAACTAGAAAAATTCTACGTGCAGCATTGGATTCTACGTGAAAAAATCTATTAGAACCCGTTTTTACATTTCCGGATAGCCGAGATTCAGGAGGTGTCTGAAAATCGTAAATTTTGAAACACACCCTGTATATCAAAAACGAAGAGGGCTATGAAAATTTGGTTTGCGCCATTGTAAGTTTCACATAAAAGTAGCTCAGGTTCGCGAAAGCCGCAACTTTCTATCTTTCATAACAACTGAGATACCCTGCAAACCCATCGAAATTTGGACACCCTGTACATAAAGTATGAAATCAATTCGATAAAAATTTGAGGGATATTCTTCCCGAAAAAATTCTTGAATATCTATGTTATATTTTTTAACGCGCATAAGATCAGATACAATTGAAATACAGGTGTCCCAAAATTGAAATACCAAATGTTGACATTTTAAAATAAGAAACCCTATTTTTTGTTGCATTTATGGATTCTACCTAACTTCTGAGTATTTTTTATGTAGCTGTCTTCGAAAAAATAGCAGTTAAAAAATACTGTTATTATTTTATTTGCAATAATAAAGTAAACTACGCTATTCTCTGTTTCTGCATTAATTTGTGACAAATGTGTAATAATATAATGATAACCATAAATTATGTTTTAACCCATAAGCAAATTTAGTATTTTAACATACTGTTTTAAATTTTTTCTATACCTATATTTATCTTTCTTCGTCCTCACTGTGTTTTACAATTTCAATATTAGTTGCTATTGACGATAAAAAATTATTTCTTTCATCATCATTTTCAAAGCAGAGAAGCTTATAAGTTCTTCAAAAAAATCTGTATTATTCCTTGATTTCTTGCTATGAAATGATGTTATAATTGGGTCTGAAGATATTAATAGTCTATTTAAAATGTCTATTATTGTGTATTCTTGACATTTTTCTGGAAAAGTTCTCTCTATACCTTCTAAGGTCTTTATTCCGTGTTTCTTGCGCATCTTCTGAAAGCAGGCCAATCTGGATACTTAATGATTTTATTATTAAGTGGCCATGCACAAGAATTTTATGCACTGCCACTGGCATATAATACCAATTATATAATTGATTGTATAATAGAATTGTTACGCACGGTTAAACCCGAAAGTTTCTAGTTTTAGATCTAATAATAGAGTTAGTACTAATATTAATTCATAAAAAATAGTTATTCAGAAAAATTGCAAACGATTGATAGTTTCAAAACTAATTTTCAGTATTCACTGTCGAATATCCGTAGTCACCACCCTGTATATTAGCCATTTTATTGAAAATGCGAAATTTATTTGTTTAGGAACGGAAAGTATAGGCTTGAAACTACATAAAAAAACAAATTTCAACCTGGGATCTTGTGGGACTTTTTTTGTAGATTAAATTAAAGTTTAACATTGCAAATAAAATCTAAGCTATTACAGCGTTACATAAACAACACATACAGTATAAAATTATAGTGAAATTTCATAAGGGTACAACTTTTAATATGTTTACAATTGTTTTTCAATATTTATCAAATGTTTTTGAAAATTGATATGCAAAATAAGTGTTAACTTTACATGTAATTTTTATCCAGTGTTGAAGTTAATAAAAAGTGGTTATTGCGGAATAGCGAGTATTACGATATAACCTAACGATCCCTATTTGCCAAAATATTGAAAAAGAAAATAAGTTTGAAGATCTTGAAAAATGTTGTGAGAAATTTGTTTTTAGACAAATTCTAACTTAAAGAAAATTAAGATGAAAAAATTCTTTTAATTTAAATCAGAACGTTAATGTTATAAGTTACTTTATGCAAATCGATTAGAGATATTGAACATTTTCTGAAGTTTGCAAAAAGCTTTTATAGATATCGCTGAAAACCTCTAACACTCCAAAAAAAACTCTCAACATCAGAATTCTTCAAAGCAAATTCTACACTGTTAGAGTATAGGTATAACAAACATACCTGCTTTTTTTATTTTGGAAGACTCCATGTTGATTGCAAGATATAAATTATCTAGATTTTGCAAAATCTTTGGAGTTATTGAAAACTTTCCGGATATTCCAAGATATTTTTAGGAGTTTCTGGACATTGGCGAAAACTTTTTGTACTCCCTAAATATCTTTGAAAATCTTTAGAAATCCTCTAAAAGTGTTTTGGAATTATTAAAAGTATTCTGGATAACCTAAGACAATTTTAGGGATTTCTAGATATCCTTGGAGACTTTTTGGAATCTCTAGAGATCGTTGAATTTCTTTAGTAACCACCTAAACAAATCTTGAACATTTTCTGACGTTTCCAAAACATTTTTTGGGCTTTCTAGAGATCACTGAAAACCTTTAGGAAACCTCTAACACCCCAGACAAAACTCTCAACATTAGAATTCGTCAAAACTAATTCTACACTGTTAAGGTATACCTATATAATAAGCATTTATTATAATTGCTGCCAGGCTGAAGGGAGTGGCCCCTCTCGTCACCGTGACCTATAAGAAGTATTGTAACTTTAGCCCTCCAAAAGCTTAGGGTAAATGTAGGTCCTTAATGAACCTTAGTCTTGTTCCTTTATGTCGGTAGGTGTCAAAAGAGCTTTAACGAAAATTTTGTGCCTTAAGCGGCCTCTGGCAACGTAAGTACATAGTATATGTTCAGCCGTTTCTGACTCGTCGTTGCAAAATCAACAAATTGCAAAATTTTATTGGCGCATGGCCTGTCAGGAAAAGTGAGAGCGTCTTAAATCCCCTTTAGTGAGACATAAAACCTGTTTGGTTTTGTTTTGCAATGGAGTAATCATACTCTTCGCTTGTCTATGACCTGGATGTTCTTTCCAGCGTAAGGCTACCTTCGAGGCCTCCCAATTGTTGATTACTTGTTTTATTTCCACAAACGGGTTGGCGCCCAATGAAGGGCATTTTCACTGCCTCTTTGGCCAGCTTGTCCGCTTTCTCATTACCCTCAATGTCCCTGTGATCTAGAACCCACCATAGAGTAACATCATTTCCCCTAGCGAATTTTTCTCTCAGGTAGCGGAGTCACACGTGTAGGCCTGAATTGCTTTTAGGGCGACCCGACTGTCTGTGGAAATGTTTATGGGTACACCTTTCTGTTCCTTTTGAAGGTTCAAAGCTGTGCAGAAGTTAATAGCAAGAACTTCTGCTTGAAAAATGGTTATGTCCGAGCTGAAGGGCAATTTAATGAGGCTAATACCCATGGCTACTCCGGATCCAATTGTCTTTGAAGCATCCGTGTAGCAAGCAAGGACTCCTCTTTTCAGTTGAGGCTCACCCTTAGTCCCATCATACCTGCTTCTAAATATGACCTTATACTGCTGGTCAAAATTGTATTCTATCGGTAATAATCAAGTGATTTAGACATGGGTCCTTGAGGATTTCAACATGTCCTCTGAAGTTATCCTGCATCTGCTTAGCTGAAAAGCATGTTTTCAGTAATAAGGCACTTAAAGCTGCCTCCTTTTGTATACATAAATGAATTGTTGTGCTGTCTTATGATTTGTGTTTTGCCACCAAATCAGTGAGGCATGGGCGACCATGGGTCTGATTATTGCTACGTAGGTCCAATGAGCCATTAGTGGTTTGATAAAAACCACGAATGGTCGATTCTGCTTTTTTTTTATTATGGCAGATTCCATGTTGATTGCAAGATCTAAATATTTTAACATTATTTTGGAGATTTTGAAAATCCTTTGAAGATCTTGAAAGTTTTCTGGAATTCCCAAAACATTTTTAGCATTTTGCAAAACCTTTTTAGTTATTTTTATTCATTACAATATTAATGAGAGCTCAACTTAGACTGCCTCCCCAGCAAATTCCTGTCAATATAGGTGCTTTTGCTGAGTTCAATGTTTGTTCTAACTCATATTGTTGTTCTGTTTTCAATTGTTCTAGACTTCTAATATAGTTAAGGATAATGACGTGTTCTTGTGGAATCGTATAATTGATATATCATTTTTTTGTAGAAAGTAGCCCGAAGAAAACCCTACATTTCAATCATCACCCGTTCAATACCCGGCGAAATCTTCTTAGCATTCTCAACTTTAACAATTTCAATAATACTATGCACAATTTCCGGAATAATCTTATTTTTTCTGACCATATATCGTTACGTAATCGACAAATACCTGCGATTAAAACACAAAAATGATTACGTCGGCCTAATACACGGAACAGACGCCGTTTGGGCTATCGAAGATAACTCCAGAGGAATCATAAATGGTCTGATGATAATCGAAACCGATTATGAACCGGAAGAGTTTTTCGTCCGAATGAAAAAACGCGTTTGTAATTCTTTGTTGAAATCGAAAAAGTTTCGATATGTCCGAGGAAAATTCGGCGGTTATTTGTATTATCTAAGGAATCGAATGCGCGATGATGATGTTGTTGGGAAAATTGAAATAATTAAAAATGGGGAAGAATTAGATAAAGATGAGTTGATGATTTTGTTATCGAATTATTGTAATAAAAAATTACCTTACGATGATTGTGGAACGAATGAGGTTCTAATCGGTTTACAATCGGTGAAATGGCGGGGAAATAAGAAATGTAAGTATCAATATCCGGTTTTATACCGATTACATCATTGTATCGGTGATGGGATTTCAATGCAACAATTGGTGATGAAAACTTTAACGGATGGAAATGTTACAACGGTAATTAGCGAAATTTTAAAGAAAGACGATGGTGGAAAGAAAAAGAAAGGTGATGGTTTATGGAAATTTTTTATGAAAATAGTTCGATTATCCGCACATCGATTAGCTTATTTAGAAGAAAAAGAAGTAAATTTTATTCATGGAAAAGAACTTTCCGGCGAAAAACATTTAGTTTGTTGCGTTGAAGATGAACCAGAACACTTAGAAATGATCAAAAACATTAAAAAGAATTTAGGAGAAGGTGGATTTTCGGAGGTTTGCGTTTCTGCCGTTGCAGCAAGTTTCTCTGATTATTTTCATCAGGTAAAAAATTATATTTTATCTAATTCCATTATGAAAATTAAATTTTACATGTCTTTCTAACGACACTTTTTTTATAACTAGTGATGTAATGAAATCATTACATCACTAGTGATGTAATGAATTCCATTACATAACTAGAAATTGATAAATTGACATCTGTCACTAATAGAATAAGTCAAGTTTTGAACAAAAATTGCTATTGCAATGGAAATAGATAAAATTTGCAAAAAAAAATTAGTCTTTTCATAACTGCTTACGTAAATATCTATTATTTTTTCAAAAACACAAAAGAATTATTTCGTTTCAGAATCAAAAGAAAGAAAATATACCCAAAATTATTTCCGCTGCGGTTACAGTGATACCACCAAACGAAAAAATCGATATAAATGATCCAAAAATTCCTACGCATAACCGGTTTTCTTTGACTTTAGTCGGATTACAACTTGAAAAGAAACAATCGATTTTAGATGTTTTAAAATATACAAGAAATGAATTTAATTGTATCAAAAATGCGATTGATGTTGTTGTAAGTAATTTTGTGCTGTATAAAAATTATGTTGAGAAAAATAATTTTTTAGTGGAATTATTGGCAAATGAAACACATTTTTGGTTTATTACCAACATCAACAGTAAAATCCCTAATGGATCGCGCTGATAGTAGCATTGGGTTTAGTATTTTACCCGGGACGAATTTAGTGACGATTTGTGATGGATTAAAAGTGTTGGATTTTATATTTTGGATACCGAACAAAGCTATAGTTGGTAAGATATTTAAAAAACACTTCTTTTTTGTTGAAATTTAATTTATGATGATCTTTATCTTTTAGGATTAGGAATATCTCTTTATACTTATGACGATCGAATTCAGCTGGGTTTATTGGCGGATAAAACCGTCTTACCGAAATATGAAGACGCAAAAATGATTTTAAAAGGAATTTTTAGTAATATTGAGAATATGTATATCGCAAGTCTTGAGGAAAAAAAGAATCAAATGAAATAAAATTAGATTAGTTTATTAAGATAGTGTTTTAATGCAGACGTGGTTGCCAAAGTTATCCTAGTAAGAAAATGATCACTTAAAAGAGGATATTTTAGTAAAATCCATAATTCTGTCAACTGCATTCTACCATATTGTGCTCTAAAACTGGTATCATAATAGACTCTATAAGATTTACTTCTTTTGCAGAAGTAAAAAATTTTAAATTTAGACAAAGTTATCGAAACTAGATGTTTCCCAAACCAAGCACATAATTAGTTGTGAAAATATAGTAGTTTTATTCAATCAGCTAAATTTTCTGCATCTTTGTATACATTTTCTTTAAAATTAGGATTTCTTGCCATAATTCAAAGTTACGCGTACGTGATGAAACATTAGCCGGTCACACACAGACGTTCTTTCGTTTCAAAATCGTTGCGTGTTCAGATGGCATCATGTTCCATACACTTGGCAAAGCTTGAGCTTTATCTCACTAAACAAGATTTCATTGCTTATACCTGTTTCCTTCACAACAAAGACCAGTGTTTGACTCGCACATTCTAACGCTATCATAAAATGTACATGCTCTAACACCTGATTCAGTGTGAACTCAGGTGCTTTGATGCAAGAGCTTCTCTATGAATAATGCAATGGGTTCATAGATACCACCTAAATTTGTTGTGCGCATAGGCTATTTCCGAAACTAAAAGAATTATTATTTAATGTGCATAATTAAGGTTCAAAAGAAAACCGACATTCCTTCATGCTATAATTAGGGTTTCAAAACAAAACTGACCTATCCCAACATTCTTTCAAGCTATAATCTACAGGAATCCCAGCAGAACAACAGAAGAGCTTATTTGCACAGTTCCCAGAACCTCCAAGGATATATGGATTACCCAAAATCCATAAACCAGATGTTCCACTATGCCCTATTGTCAGTGTCATAAATTCTCCCACCTATCAACTAGCAAAACACCTTGCCAAATCTCTTTTAAAATCTCTTTTTTTTCATCTACCCCCAAACAGCATCACCACTGATTTGCCAGCATTTGCAACCTACAGAGATCGTTTTCATAGTTTCATGGTTCAAACGATATATACAGTTGTAAATCATCTGCATACATATGATAATCTGCATGCCTCAACTGACATGAAAGTTGGGAAGTATATAAATAGTAGAGAAAATAGTAGTGGGCCCAAGATACTACCCTGTGGGAACCCTCTATTAATTGGTCCAGGTTCCGATACGCAACTATCAATCTTCACAACTTGTGATCTATCAGTAAAATAACTTCGAAGTAGCTGTCGCAGCTCACTCCCAATCCCCATGTACTGCAATGCCGAACACAACACATCACGATCAACAGTCTCGAACGCTCTACTAAAATTTAACCATACTACAACTGAATTTAATCCTAAATCCTGGGCCTTTAGAAGATCACCGGTCACTGACTGTCACGGACTGACATTCTGGCAGTATGTGATTTACTTGGACGTATTCATATAGTTGCTTAAAGATAATTTTTTTAAAAACTTTAGACAAAATGGGCAATAAGTGAATTGGTCTAAAGTCCTTCGCCTCTACAGGGTTTGATATGTTAGGGAGAGCCTTGATTAAAGACGTCTTCCAGCTCTTAGGGAAAACAGAATGTTCAATATAAACATTAACTAAATGAACAATGTACGGCAATATGTGAGGCAAACACAACCCCATCATGGACAGATCAATGCCATCACAACCAGCTACTTTGGATGATATATAGTGTACTGCATTTAGCACATCAATGTCACTAATTAATTTTAAGTTAACATTACTATTGGAGAATAATCCGCGTGGTAAAGCATCATATGAGAAAGGCGGACTAGAGTAAAGAACAGGGATCGAGTTCAAATGATCGTCTAATGTATTGGGATCCCTTAAGTGTTCAGATATAATTAAGTGTGATGCAAAGTGGATGCGACCAAAAATTTTTATTTATGATTAAATGGTGTTAGTTTTTAATATTGTTACATCATCATGTTATGTTATATCACAATCGATGAATAAACATTATTTGTCCTAGATATAAAAGTGCGTTAAACATTAATACATTAATCAATTTGAAACCCCGATCACCTCGAAATCAGTTTTTCAATATACAGGGTGTCCCGTTAAGAGTACGGAGCGGCTGTATTTCAACAACGGTAAGAATTAGAAAAATAGCTGGAAATTATTTTGAAGTTCCTAATTCGACCGCTAGGGGGCGTAACTGCCATAGAGAAACATAAAATTCCCGCTATCTCAGAAAGTTAGACGATGAGCTATAACTTTGACAACATCATTTAGTACCTTGGATAATACCACATCGCTTTTGTTTAGCAATATTTCTCATATCCGTCATAATAAGGGAGGGGGAGGCCAATGCGTTTTCAAATGTTTACATTTTAATATCTCCTGGACCATTCAACCGATTTGAATATTTTTCGTCTTGTTTGAAAGAGCATTTTATGCTCTTTTTAAAGATATTTTCAGTAAGACCGCTTGGTTTAAAACAAATAAGCTAGAGGGCGTTATCTGCAGCGGTTACATATTTTTGTGATTTTTGAAAGAAAGTTAAATGGAACGGTACTATTTACTTCACAGACCCTTAATCACCATAAAATTTGCTAAATATTAGTGCAAACCGCATCTCCATATCTCCATCCATTCTCGAATTATAGAAGAAAATGTTAAAAATTCGTATATCTTAAACGGATCAAGTTACCTTACGAAACAAATAAGAGAGCACAAAAATGTTATTACCTAGACCCTTCCTTCACACTTTATCCAAGCTTAGAAGTGCTTCAAATCTACTTTTGAGGCGTGTTTAAAAGCCAACGGATCAATGAAACATCAACAATGATAATAAAACAAAATAAACCAAAACACTTAGAATAACTTAAATTTTTGGCAAAAATAGCTCACTAATGTTCGAAATGCCTTCTATAAACCTTGATGCATTTATTTAATCTAGTTTCGACGAAAAAAAACACCGTTTAGGTCTCGGCCCTGGACACGTTTTTACTGGCATTTAGTGTTTTGTCCTATTTTCCCTGGTTATTGGTTTTTCTTCAAAAGTCAGGTTGTTTAGTATACCCAATAATAAAATAATTTAGATAAAGGGGTGAAAGTGATGTGGGTTTTGCTCGAACCAAGAATGCATATTATGCAAGTTTACACCAGCTTGTGGAGAGATGCTTCATGCATCCATAGCATTTGTGATAAAAGGTTTGGATTTGCCCAAATCATATTTAAGAGTCAACGATAATAGTTCAGTCTGTTATCATAATCGATATATGTTAAGGCCTGATGTAAAACAATGTGGTGGAAATATTATTCTCTTGAGGAATCTTGTGGACAATTGTTTGAGTTCCCAGATTATGTGGGATCGCATTGCGCACCAATGTGATTTACGAATTCATAGAGATGTCTGAATGGGCTACATGTTGCCAGTTTTCCGCAATCGCTAAGTCAATCTTAAAAACACTTCTAGAGAAAGATGTCTTTCTTTGTCGTAATTGCATTGCACATTTTTGCCATGCAGTTGGATCGTATTCGAAACATTGAAAATAAATCATCATACGCTCTATCATACGCTTCTGCGTTAGTAAATGACATGTTTACAGTTACCATGGTTATGTGATTTGTTTTTCTCGATGAGGTAACTGGATCGTATTGATGGCACTCGAGTTTTTAACATTTTCTTCTATAATTTGAGAACGGGTGGCGCACAGTGGTCTAAATTCGAAAAAACCCGAACAAAAATATTTTAACGCAGTTTGGGTTGAGATAATTTTTTTAAACTTGGTATGTGGCTATAGGACTATGCTAACTATGACTATGCTAAAGACTTTGTGAACTTTTGGATCAAATATGGCAACCGGAAGTACTAATTTACTTGAGGTCACATTCTATTTTTATCATATAATTTAGGTCCTTAGAATTGGATAAATACAAAATTTTATACAACGCTATTAAATCGTGAAGGATAGCTAAATACAAAATTGTTTAAACTAAATTGGTTATATAGTTTACTTCTATGTAAGATTTCTATAAATAAATCTTGAACTACAGAGTGTCTCACGTAACTGGTTCGTTAGAACTTTTTCAGGTTCCACTATTCGTACAATTTTGAAATTTTATTTATAAGTTATTGGTACCTAGCGTTTTTCGTTTTCCAGATATTTTGGTTCTAAACTTTTTTTGGTAAATTTCACCATGCTCTTTAAAACCCCATATCTCAGCCAACGTTCATTCAAAAAAGGTCTAAATTGGTACGATTATTCTTCAGATGCTGTCAAATAGATTGTCATTTGTTGTATAGGAGTATCTTATACAGGCTGTTCAAAAATTGAATTATTGTTTCTCCATTTTCAATGGCGAGAAAGTAGAAAATTTTAAATGGAACGCACCATGCTTTTTTAGCCTATCAGAAAGGTAATTTAATTCTCTATAAATTGTCTACGTTGCTTAACTTGTGTGTTTCTTCTTGTTCTGTTTCAGACCATTCTTCGTCATCTTCATCTTCGTTGCATCCTGCCACATATAGCTCTTGTTCTGATTCTTGTTCTTCGTCATATTCATGTTCTTCTTCTTCCTGGTCTTCTACATTGTCTATTATAAGTAATCTTTTAGTCTCCATACTCATCTTTTTATGTTTTCTAGAAATGTGTTGTTGAAAATTACTTATAAATGGATCTGAGCTGAGTAGCAGTCTTTTAAATAGATCTTCATTCGTATCCAGTCTACTACATTTCCTTGTGTGGCCTCTCTAAATTTTCAGATTTTTTTGTTATTAGCTTCTTGCGCTTCTTCCGACAACTCTCCAATAGGTAGTAGAGGTTCATTAATGACTGCAGATCCATGTATCAAAATTTTATGACCGCTGGTTGGCATATAGTACCAACCATAAAATGGACGTACTTTTCGGCAGTTTTGAAACAGTATTTATCAAATTCATTGCAATTAATATTGTACCCACTGTTTAATGAAATCTCTGATGATAATTTAGTAAAAGTACGTATGAACCAGTCACCTTCCAAGTTCTAATTTTTAATCTATATGAAATGTGAAGCTGACACACAAAAAACCCAATGTATGCGTGGAGAACAGACAAATTAAACTTAAAACCTTCTAGCTCTACCGTTCATCAACTAACACTAGAAACTTTCGGGTTTTGCCGTGCGTCTTTTAAGAAAAGGTTTGACGTTTCGGATGCCATGTTACAACCTTCTTCAGAAACACCTCGAACCAGTTTAGTTAGTTCTAGTTTTAGTTCTAATTTTAGTTCAATTAACTCCGGCCGTGAAAACTTTCGTACTTATAAAAAAAGTAGATATTTCAAGTGTTCCAGTTTTTTGCCGCACTGTATCTAACAACCACTTCCGGTTGTTAAACATGCCTGAAACTTTAAGTCTGGTATTCTATTATTGTTATGCGGGTTTACACCAAATATACGAGATTTATCTTTTAAGAAAAAGAATATAAGCATTTTATATGAAAACAGTCAAATAACACACTCAGGCACTGATCATCTTTGATCGCTAATATCTTGGTAAGGAGCAAGTTAAAGCAAGATGTGGTTATCATGTTATATAGAGCACATCTCAAAGAATAAGAATATTCTAGCGACAAAAGTTCTTCTTGCGTCTTCTGCGAGATATATATGTTAAAACATTTGATTGTAACTTCAAGTAGGTGTTAATTAGCTTTAAAAGAAGTGCTTATTACGTATTTCTACAAAAATATTTTAAAAATTAGAAAAGTGCCAAATGAAGACCTTTCTATATTGTTCAAGATAGCAACAACGCATTGTCTTGAAAAAGTGGAACACAATATATTTTCTTCATCTAAAGTTGTAGCATTTTATGATATTTAATACACAAGAATTGTAGTACTGTTTTATTGCGTACAGTTGGCACTAGAAAGTACATAAGACTTTATTCCTTCCACTTTTCAGTCTGTTAGGACCTAAAGTACATGTAACATGTAAAAAAAAACGAAAAAAAAATTTCGAAAATTTGATTTTCGTTCACATTTTACCGCTTTCACTAAAATTTAGCAAATTTTAAGGTGACTACGGGTCTGTGAAGTAAATAGTACCGTTCCAATTAACTTTCTTTCAAAAATCACAAAAACTTGTAACCGCTGCAGATAACGCCCTCTAGCTTATTTGTTTTAAACCAAACGGTCTTACTGAAAATATCTTTTAAAAGAGCATAAAACATTCATTAAACAAGACCAAAAATATTCAAATCGGTTGAATGGTCTAGGAGATATTAAAATGTAAACATCTGAAAACGCATTAGCCTCCCCCTCCCTTATTATGACAGATATGAGAAATATCATAAAACAAAAGCGATGCGATATTATCCAAGCTATTAAATGATGTTGTCAAAATTATAACTCATCTTCTAAGTTTCTGAGATAGCGAGAATTTTATGTTTCTCAATGGCAGTTACGCCCCTAACGGTCGAATTACGAACTTCAAAATAATTTATTATAGGCCACTCTCTAGGCTTTACCGTTGTCGAGATACAGCCGGTCCGTACCCTTAACGGGACACCCTGTATTAATCACACATAATGGTTAAAAATAAAACTATTAAAATTTCAATGAAAAACATAAATAAGCTATTTTCGGTGTTTTGAAGTTTTTCATTGTTAATTATTTGTATAACATTTCTTTCTTTTTATAAATAAAAATTTTTCAACCTAATTCAACAAATATTATTTTTCCAAACGTAATTGAAATAAAATCTAATAAAAAACATTTTTAATTTCATAAACGATACTTAATGAGTAATAACCGACTTCGCTTAGCAAATTCTTTTGTATAATTTGCAAATTTAAATTTTTTCCTTGCCTAAGCTAAATTTTACTTACAATAAGTTTTAGTAGAGTAACCAAAAAGACAATGATTAGCACCATAATCCAAGACATTTTAATCGAATTCAGTGAGTACCAAGTAAACATTAATTAATTCTAGTTAGTTCGAGTTACAATTACAATTAAAAATCATTTTTTAGAGTTTTTTCTACGATTACCACATTTTTTTTGGATTTTATACGTTATTGTTGAAGTAAGTATAATTTTAATCGTTAAATTAAAAATAAATTA
Organism: Onthophagus taurus; assembly: GCF_036711975.1. NCBI lineage: Eukaryota > Metazoa > Arthropoda > Insecta > Coleoptera > Scarabaeidae > Onthophagus > Onthophagus taurus. The sequence continues at coordinate 5,866,180 of NC_091968.1, read as the reverse complement.
TTACTTGTTTATAGCATGGTTTTAAAAAAAGCAATTTCCTCCAAAAAAACAATTCATTAATACCAAAAAATATCTTAATATCCCTTTTAACATTAATTTTATTTATTTTATCAACAACATGTTTAACCCCACTATTTTTTTTCAAAATTTTCGTGGTGATTTTTTTGCGAATTTGGCACCGAAACAATTTTGGGGGTTGTTTTCGCTCGGCGGATAATTTATGGGTTGTCGAAGACCAAGAAGCATTAAACATAATCAATTTATTATTTATAATCAAATTTAAAAGCGCCACCAAAGATTTAAAAACGTTCGTTAATGATTTAGTCGAAAAACGATTCTTTAAAACAAAAAAGTTAACCAGCACCCGAGAATATTTCCTCGGATATGGTTATTTTTTATTAAACCAACTCAAAATAGACGACGTAACAACATATTTATCGTTTAAGAGCGATTGTTTGAATGAAAACGATTTGAGGAAGTTTGTTATGAAATTTTCGAATCGAAATTTACCCAAAAATGGAGCTTTTGAGATAATCGCTTGTGAAGATCGGGTTGTTTTGAATCAAAATGATCAGAATGAAAATTTTGCTTTGTTATTGAGGGTACATCATTCTGTTGCTGATGGAATGACGTTGATGAGTTTTATAAATAAAGAAATTGCTGATAAAAAGTTTGATGAGATTGAGGAAAATAGAGGGAGAAATTTATTTTCGTTAAAACAACATTTTAATTCTAAAGCTTATTTGCATACGTTAATCGCAAAAAGGGATCAAAATGATTTGAAAAAAGCGAAACTTTCGGGTCGTAAACGAATCGCGTTTAAAATTGAAAAAAGCGATGATTTATTGCTCAAAAAAGTCAAAATTATTAAAAATTCGATTCCAAATTGCACATTTACCGCCGTTTTATTGACTTCAATTTCAATTAGTTTGTACGATTTTTTCGTAAGAAGTAAAAAAAATATTCCCGATAATTTAATTTTAACTTTTATGAACATCGCCGATAAAAATCAGTTACATTTTAACCACAAACAATTAAGAAACATCTTTTCCATGGGAAGCATTCATTTACCAATTAATCTCAAAAATTATAATAATCAAATTAAAGAAGACGTCCTTTTGATTCGATTAAGAGAAGTTATCGAGGAATGTAAAAGATCTGAAGAATCCTCTGATATTTGGGTAAGAAAAAAACATTAATTTTAATTCTATTTCGATAAAGATTAATTTTTAGATACATTATTGGCAATTAAAATCGTTTAGTAATTTATTACCTAAACCTTTAGTTAAATTCATTTTAAATCTAAACGATGTGACTTCGGTGAGTTTCTCCAATTTACCAGGAATAAAAAAGATCGAAATCTTTGGGAACGAATTGAGTCATATGATGTTTTGGGTCCCGAATTATGTAACAATAGGTGAGCAACAAAAAACAATCTATTTTAAGAAATCTATTAAAAATAGATCGATAAGATAATTTAATTAAGATAACCAAAAAAATTTAAAATTTTTTGTTTTCAGGTGCAGGATTTTCGTTGTCCACCTACGACGATCGATTTCAAATGGGTTTTTTAGTCGATGAGTGTCTAATTTCAAACGATGAGGATGTCCAAGACGTTTTAAATGGAGTTTTTGAAAATTTGGAACGATTATATGAAGTTGCCAGGAAATTTTAAGTGTTTATTATTATTAATAAGTTTTTCTGTTCTTATCTTTGATTGATGTTAAAATAATAATCCTACAAAAAAAATAGAAGAAACAAATATTACTTATAGATAATCCATTATATTCAACGTTTGTGTGATAACCTCACTCACTTTTATTATTGTTGCATATCAAACATTACACATTTAGCTTTGGCACATATTTACTTATCACACAATAAACGTTACAACTCGATCTTTGCACTCTTGCACGTCCTTGCCAAATTAATTTTTCGGCAATCGCTTATTCCGCATTCTCAAATCGCATTAACAACATCAAGGTAATCAAATAATTCATATAATTATAATCCAACAAAAAATTAAGGGCAGGTTTCTCTTTTTTGCTATTTTAACTTTATTATTTATGTTTGAATCATTCAGGAAAAAAGTTTCAAATACGTGATCAACTACACACACAAGTTCGATAAGACCGTATATTTATACCTAAAGGTAAATATCAAGTTCGATATAAATAAATTTAAGTTTAGTTAATGAGTTAATGTTGGATTAGTCAGAGCAAAATGGATTGTTTTTCAAGTTTCCTGCAAATTTACGGAAGTGTTTCATCAACGATTAAGGTAAGTTAAGTTTTATTGTTTAGTAAGCACTTAAAAATTATCGTGATTAATTGGGTTAGTTGGTTAGATTGAATAAAAATGATAAGAATATTTGTGATTGAAGAGATGTGAAGGTCAAGTTCAATGTTGTGTTTAAAAAGTATTAAAAATGTTCATCCCACCAATATAATTATTAACATTTATGGCTTAAATTCTGTCATGATAAGTTACAGCACACGATTTCTGATGACAATGCAGTATTGATATCTAGTGATTATTATGAATTATTATAAAAACGTCACAATTAATTTATTGATGATTCACTAAAAATTTGATAAATACCAAGATGTACTTCTTTGGCATACGTCATCCTTCAAAAAATTAGAAAATTACTAATTCCAAATCTAAATGTTATCTTTGCAATGCATCACTTTTCCAAGATTTACGACATTCTCTTGATCAATATGTCTAAACACGGTTTAACTTGAGATAGAAAATGTGTTTAACAAATACATTTATTATATAACATATATTGCAGCACCTCAATCATAAGTAAGCCCAGTTTAACTTAAGATGGAGCTTAAAATAAGATTTGAGAGTAGGGCTCAGATTAGATCTTATAGTCTTATCATAACAGAAGTTGCTATGTTACTAGTATATAGCAGATACAGGATAGGATTTTCTTTCGTTCCAAATCCCATTCAATGATATCAGTTATTATCAGTCACATATTAGAGATTACTGATCTCCTACTCTTCATGGTTGCCTTCCAAAAGCTAAAAAAAAATACTCCAAAAATACTGTTGTTACAAGAGTAGCTCTCGCTACCCTTTTTATTATCCTTTTTATACTCACGAAGAGTAGGGCAATATTTATTGTTTCCTACAGTATGCCTACTCAAAACAGATATTCAGAAAAGCTCTTGAAAAAGTCAATTAAGGAACATCTATAAATGAGATAAGACTGAATAACATCCGAGACATAAGGGATGAATAACGTAAAAGAAAGCGAGAGCCATATTTGCCAAATTGTTGATTCGTCTCAAAAGTCTTTGCGGATCACGTCTTTTTGACAATCATATGATATTCAGCGTTGTTATCATCCATAATCTCTGAACAACTAATTTATGATATGATAGGTAACCAATTTTACAGAAAAATTGCATATATTGTTTTCAGACGTAAAAATTGATATCATATCAAATAAAACCGAGGTCGCTTGCGATCGAGGCACTACATTGATACCATGCCGTATACAGAACTAACCACTTTACAACAGTGTCAACAGTAATAAAGCCGAGGTCGATTGCGGCCGAGGCATAACATTCATACCACATCGCACAGAGAAGCCAACCGTTTGTTAACGATATTAGGAGTAATAAAGCCGAGGTCGCTTGCAGCCGAGGCGCTGCATTGATATCATATTGACTACAAAGCTAGCCAGTTTTCAACGATATTAAGAGTAATAATGTCGAGGTCGCTCACGACCGAGGTACCACATTGATCGTTGAAAACCGATTAGTTTTTGATATGGTATGAATTTAGTGCCTCTGCCGCAAATGACCTCAGCTTACTCACTCTTGATATCGTTACAAATCGATGAATTGTTGCATCGATAAGCTATATAGATATTACCTTTAATATCGTTGCAAATAGAGCCTCGGCCGCAAGCGACCTCGGCTTAATTACTTTTAATATCGTTATTACTAACCCCTTTGTTAGTTGTTGTGTCGATATGGTATTGATGTAGCGCCTCGCCCACAAGCGTCCAGAACTTACTCACTCTTGATATCGTTATAAACCGGTGAGTTTTTGTATCAATATGGTATAGATAATATATAGAGCCTCGACCGCAAGCGACCTCGGCTTAATTACTTTTAATATTGTTATTACTAACCCCTTTGTTAGTTGTTATGTCGATATGGTATTGATGTAGCGCCTCGCCTGCAAGCGTCCTCAGCTTACTCACTCTTGATATCGTTATAAACCGGTGAGTTTTTGTATCAATATGGTATAGATAATATATAGAGCCTCGGCAGCAAGCGACCTCGGCTTAATTACTTTTAATATCGTTGTAAAGAGGTTAGTTGTTGTGTTGATATGTTGATACATTGATGCAGAGCCTCGGCCGCAAGCGACCTCGGCTTACTCACTCTTGATATCGTTATAAACCGGTGAAATTTTGTATCGATATGGTATAGATATAAAGCCTCTTCCGCAAGCAACCTCGGCTTAATTAGGGGAGACCGAGACACATTCGGGCACTTTTGGTCTACTACCTTTTAGTAATACAACAAAGTATGCTCTATTACACATGTTACAAAACGTTAAGAGTTTAAAAATAGGCCATATTTTTCCACTCAGTAATATTTATAAAAAAAATGCACTTTCGGATGCACGAGGCACATTCGGACAGTGACCAAAATTATAATACAAAAAGAATCGGGCTACAACTACAATGAATTCAAACTTTTTATTCAATGACGTAATACATATCTAAGTTCATTGGAAACTTAATTATTGCATTTAGTCTTGTAGTACTTGACTTGATAGGTTGTGGCAGTTTCAAAATGACATCAGACCTAGGGACCACTGACACGTCTAAGATATTCGGGAAAACAAAACCTGTATTGCCCTTTTTTTTCTCAAAAAGCTGACCTCGTATTCATCAGATCGATCATCAACAGCTAGGACTTTGCCAATGTAATATTTGATGCTTTTTTTTATAAGAAACTTAATTAAAATGTAATTATCGATCTCAATTATTGTTTCAAACTCTAGTAAGCCTGGCGCATCAGTTTCTTCATCTTCTAGGTGCATGTTGCCTAGATGTGATGAATCAGACGACTATTTGCCTTTTTTTGTTTTTGGAACCTCGATATCTGAATCAGATGAAGATGTCTCATCTTGAATTTTCTTTTACCCGTTTCTTTTCTTTACTTACTTTCTTTTCAGTGTTTAATTTTGGCACCACCTTTTTTCGTGATTTCTTACTTTTTATTGGGAAGACTTGTCTTGTAGCATTTTTCTCACCTTGTTTCATCATTTTCTCCCTTTTAATGTCTTCAATTCGTTCCTTTTCCGGTGTGTCGGTGTAAATTTTGGAGCTTCCTTGCCTGGATTTACGTAGAATCTTTCGTGGGGTGCTCTTGGAAAATGGTGAATATCAGCAACCGTGTAATTCTTTTTTCTCTCTTTGAATACGTTTACAAACAACTCTTCAACAATACTTGTCACCATACTAATAATGTCAGTAGTAGCTTGGGTTCCAGAAAGACCTGGCAAGTCACTCATTGCATCTTGTTTTGCAACGGAAATATCTAAATCCTGAATTGCCACCGGTGCCCTGAAAGGCCTGTCAGTGACCGTTGCTGGAAGATAATCATTTTCATAGAAAACTTGAGAATTTAGCGGCCAAATTTCTGTTTTAGCAAACGCTTTCACGATGTTTATAGAGGTAAATGATAACAAGTATGGTTCATGTGAGAGTTGAGGAATGTGATTTATTTTAACCGTTGTCCCAGGATTGAAGCTCAAAAAGTCGTTGAATGATGCTTTACACCTTGATTTAAATGACCCATAGATCCCGACATCTAGGGGCTCCATTTGGTGGGTGCAGTGCGGCGGAAATGAAAGTAGTTTAATACTGTTTTCTCTACAATATAAAATAGCTGCAAGGCTAATGTGCGTCTCGTGGTTATCAACTATGAGTAATATGGGATCCCCTGCAGTTCTTATGCTTCTTGATATGTTCAAACACCTTTACAAAAATTTCAGCAGTCATCCACCTAGTCTTTGATCTAAAACACACGGAGCCTGGTACTGAACCATACAGATATTCATCTTTTATTCTTATCCTGGGAAAGATGTAAATAGGAGGCAAGGAAACTCCAGAAGCCGCTACAATTCTGCAGAATGTTACTAATGTACCACGCTCTCCAGAAACCACTTGCCCAACCTGCTTCTTCCCGCTTTGTGCAATTACTTTAGGGGCCTGTAGAACAGTTGTTATTCCTGTTTTGTCACAGTTCAGAATCCGGCCTGGTGTGAAGTTGTATTTCTCCATTAGTTTTCGGTGGGATGAATCTTGGTTTCTTTTCATAAAAGCAGCTATCCAGTCTTCGCCTACCATTTTGTAGAAGCTTAAGCAGTAAAGTGGAAAATATTTACCTCTTGGCACAAAAGACTATAATTTTAATTTGTAGAAAGATTTGTTGAAATACCGGCACCATCATTTCACAGCAGCCATTAACACAACTGAGACGATGTTTGTCCGACCGTGCACACTATTGCAACTATTTTAGGCGGTGAATTTGCCCTGCCCGAATATGTCCTGTGTCGAATGTGCAAAGATCTCCCCTACTCTAATATCGTTGCAAAGGGATTAGTTGTTGTATTGATAAAGGTATAGAAATAGAGCCTCGTCCGCAGGCAACCTCGGCTTAATTACTTTTAATATCGTTTTAAAGAAATTAGTTGTTGTGCCGATATGGTATTGATGAAGCGCCTCGACCGCAAGCGACCTCGGCTTACTCACTCTTGATATCATTATAAACCGGTGAATTTTTGTATCAATATGTTATAGATATAGCCCCTCGGCCGCAAGAACCTCGGCTTAATTACTCTAATATCGTTGTAAAGGGATTAGTTGTTGAATCGATAAGGTATAGAAATAGAACCTCGGTCGCAAGCGACCTCGGCTTAATTACTTTTAATATCGTTTTAAAGGGGTTAGTTATTGTGTCGATATGATATTGATGTAGCGCCTCGGCCGCAAGCGACCTCAGCTTACTCAAAACAACGCGGTTTTTGCCGAGGTTTGTTAAAGGAACCTAACCTTACCTCTCATTACTATTACATTTATTAAATTTGATCTTACTTAACATCAATACTCACAACTCTAAATTCGTTCTGTGAATTCACACAACAATAATCCGTATTATGGACGGATATTAAAGACGTTTTATGTTATTTTTATTTATTTATTTTAGTTTAGTTTATTTATTTTCAGCATGGTTTAAGAAAAATCCCTCCAATAAATTTCATTTGTAAAAACCCAATTTTAAACCTTTTTATAACAACATTATGTTGGTTAATATCAATAATACCCTTAATAATCCTAACAATAATCCTAACACTTTTATTTTTCTATAAATCCTTCGTTAAATTAATCCTAAAACTTCGTCACGGCGAAAATTTCGGTGGAATTCTCCTTTCAGCGGATACTTTATGGATAACGGAAGACGAAACAGCCCGAAATATAATAAACGTCGTTATGGTAGTCCAACTGGATACCTCCAAAAAAGATTTAATCGAATTTATGCAAGATATATGCAGAAATCATCTACTCAAAACAAAACGGTTATCTAGTATACGAAAATTTTTTATGGGTTACGGTTACTTTTTAGCCAATCAAGTTTTAGTTGAAGATATTCTTTCAGTTTGTGTCGATTTCGGTGACGCAAAAACGATTAATGAAGAAAATTTAAAAGAATTCGTTTCAAAATATTCAAACATGGCGCTTCCGAAAGATGATAAAGCTGCTTTTGAAATAATAATTTGCGAGAAAAGAGTCGTTTTTACTAATACTAATGAATTAGATAAAGAGCAATACGCAGTCTTATTAAGATTTCATCATTCCGTAGCTGATGGTGTATCATTAATGAGTTTGCTAAGCGGAATCGTCGATGATAAAGAACATTATCGGATAACTTCCGAAAACTTAAATAAACTCGATAACAATGAAATAAAAAGGATAAAAAATCTTCTTTTTAAACGCGATTTAAAGCGATTTTATAACTGCGAGTCGTATGTAAATACTTTATTCGCATTTAAAGATAAAAATCCTTTAAGGATAAATAAATTAACAAAGGAAAAACACGTCTCTTTCAAAATCGGGGATAATTCAATGATTGAAAAAGTAAAAACGATACGAAGAGCGTTTAATTGTTCGTTTAGTTGCGTTTTATACGCAGCTGTTTCACAAAGTTTATGTGATTTCTTTAAAAGAAATAATTTAAATAATGAATCAAATAAGAATATTAACGATTTAACACTGACTTTTATGGTGATTCCTGATCGAGTTCAATTACATTATAATCATAGTGAATTAAAGAATTTAACTTCAATAGGCAATATAAAATTATCATCAAAAAATAATTTAACTTTAAGGGGTCGTCTAGAAGAAATCATTAAAGAAAATGAAAAATATTTAGAATCTTGTGATCCTTGGGTAAGTTTTAAAACTAAAATAATTTTTCCAATTAAACTTTTTTCCAATTAAAATTCTTTTCCAGATTTATTTATGGCAATTAAAAACGTTTTGTAACTTATTACCAAGCCCTTTAGTAAGAAGTTTAGCTAAATTTAGTGCGGTTACATCAATTGGGTTTACAAATATGCCAGGAACTAAACAAGTACAATTAAATGGGCAAGATGTTAGTTATTTACTATTTTGGGTACCCAATTTTATTACAACCGGAGCAAGTTTTTCATTTTTCACTTATAATGATGTGTTCCAAGTGGGCTTTTTGGTAGATAAAACATTAATTCCTAAAGGAAATGATGTAGAAATGATTTTAGAGGATATCTTTAGTTATATAGATAAGATGTATCACTCTTTTTGTAATCAGAAATAAATTTTATGTTTCTATTTAATCTTCGTTCTTTTAAATTGATGTAAGTTACGTTTTTAATTAATTTTAAAAAGCTTACCTAGAAGAATATGAACCTAAAACCGAAAAAAATAAGTTATAAATCAATTTTTATTAACATACAGAAAATTTTCTAACCTGAAATTCCTTTTTCCGTTTTGTATAAACTATCTGACCTGTAACAATAAAAAAATATTTAATATTATTTCGTAACGTTTATTAATACATGTTTTAAACAAGTTTTTTATAAAATTACAAATAAATTTATTATTATAACTAAACTTAACCTCAACCGACGAGATCACGAAAAAAAATGGTGGCAGTTGCAAGTTTAACTAAAATTAGTTAGTTTTCTTCTAATCACTCAAAAAAGTTGTGAAAACACAAATCTGTAGGATTTTTTCTTATATTTGCTTTTCCGGGAGTGAAATAGGAAAATTTTCAATAATCACACGATTAAATCGAAATTATAAACAATGATGAGTTAAGGTTGGTACTAATTAATACCAACCTATGACTATTAACAACAAAATAAAAACATCCTTATTTTAATGAATTATTTTTTTTATTATTTGTTTTATTCAAATTCTTTTCCAAAAATTTATTGATAAGTCCATATACAGTAGATGTAAACAATAATAGGTAAAATTAATGAAATTAAGAATAAATAGTAAATTGTGTATATTGGGTTGCATAGATTAATCATAATTAAAAACCAATTGTATATCTTTTTTGATTAAGAATAATAGAACGTAAATGGCAAGAAGACTGATTATCGATGGGTTGCTTTGGAGATGGATTAACTAGCTACTTCGAATTCTGCTACTTTATGGTTAATTATTTAATTACTCTGTGCTTTGGTTGCTTTTCTTCTTGGAAAGCCCACGCATCAAGTTACATTAACAATAGATTGACTTGTGGAATCATTTTGTTTTGATTTGGATTAAATTGATGTGGACTTTGGTTTCTTTATAGCTGTATTGGTTTAAAGTTAAAACAATCCATGTGCCCACAGTAAAAAGTATAATACTGTACTTAGATGTAAGTTTTAAGGCAATCTTGTAGAAGAGGGGAAAACAATACAAGAGAGACAAGCAAAAGATAGAAGTAAAGCCAGATGAGAGAAATATATGATGGGCAAATACGTTCACACCAAATTTGGAAGCATAGTGAAAGAAATCAGTTGGCTATCAAGACTTGAAATTGACTATGTGAAGAAGCTTGAAGAGGAGAAGTAAACTTACATTGGAAAATTTTTCACCTGTAAGGTTTTAGTTCATAAATGTGATGAAGAAATGTGTTCTTGTAAAAATTTCACCATAATATATGCAATTAAACAAAAACTAGACACAAGCCAAACTCTGACAACAACCAATTAAGACAGCCATAAGTAAAAATTACAAATAATTTCATATAGAAGGTTTGACAGTTGACAAGGGGAATTCCCTAATTCACTTTTTTGTATTATTCGAAATGTCTAGACAAAGAGGCCAAACAACTGAGTTTCTAAATTAGTGCTTAAACATTCCCAGGAAGGAAAATCAGTACAAGAAATTACAAAAATTGTAGACAGAAGCCATTCTAAGGCTTCTATTCAATATAGAGCCCACCTCCAAGAGGAAAGGTGCGGAAATGGCATTTGACAATTTAACCGATTGTGATTAGCTAACTAGGAATTTATAAATTTTACAAATGAAGTGTCACAACCAATGTGATGTAAAATACATAGATATGAGCCAAGGTCCGTTCAGTAAACATACTGTAAGGTTATCCAACTCCATATGAACGCTGTTGTTATGAACGTATCCCTCCGCAAAGGCCTTGCTATGACGTCATTGGAAGAATTGACATTTCTATGTTTTTATTTATACAGTGTATTTCACTTAAGAAGCAATATACAAAAATATTAAAAAAAGTAAATAAAATAAAAAAAAATTAAAATATAAAGCGAAATGTTACCGGTTATAATTTTATTATTGTTAGGTTATCCAACTTGACTCGGTTACCATGGTGATTAAGATCCAAACATTGCAGGAACTTGTCAATATTGAAATTGAATTTAAGTTTTTTAAAGGGAAAAGTCTTATTTAATTGGTTTAAAAGGCTGTATTTAACTCAAAATTGGTTTATCTAGGGTATTATAAACAAGGTAAGTGGATTAAATCAAAAAGAGGTATTTTTAATTTATTTTTTTTAATTAGAATCAACTTAAATTAACTACAATTAACGAATTTGTTATGAATGCGAGATAATCGTAAAGAATTCGAATAGTTTTATAATTAATAAAAATTAAGTTAAAATTGATAAAAAAATCGGAATAAAATTTTATTATTTTAAGGTTATCCAACTTGACTTGGTTACCATGGTGATTAAGATCCAAATATTGCAGTTGCTTGTCAAAATTGACGTTGAATTTAAGTTTTGTTAGTGAAAACACGTAATTAATTGGATTTAAAGGTTGTATTTAATTCAAAATGGGTAAATGGATGAAATTATAAGCAAGGTAAGTGGATTAAATCAAAAAAAAATATTTTTAGATCAATTAAAAAGTACAAGAATAACAACTAAAACTAGACCTACAACTAGAAAGTTTTAGGTTTAGCCGGGCGTCTTAGACAAGAACTTAGAAAAGTCTGAAGACGCACGGCTAAACCCGAATATTTCTAGTTCTAGGTCTAGTGTTAGTTCTAGTTTTACACTAGCACTATCACTACAATTAACACAAGACCTAGAACTAGAAACAGTCGGGTTTAGTCGTGAAAAAAACATTCAGTTGTCAATGTCAACTTTAATTTTATTATTATACAGGGTTATCCAGTGAAACGAGAAGATTTAAATAAGTAACTAATTCTTTAAGAAAATTTATTTTTTTAATTTAATGGTTATAAACATAAAGTACAAAGATGGCCATTTACTGTACTATAAAAGAAAATTTTATTTTTTGAATCTGCCATATGTCTTCCATTGGAATCTATGCACTTCTGCAGCCGGGCCTGGAAGTTTCCCATGACATTTTGCAGCATATTGACTGGTATTCCTTCAATTTCGTCCCGAATTCGTTGTTTTAGGGCTGGGATAGTTCTGGGTGGATCGTTCTGAAAAACTCTTGTTTTTAAGAAACCCTATAAAAAAAAGTCGCAGGTTGACAAATCTGGAGAGTGAGGGGGCCAAGGGGAATGACGCCGCCTGGAAATAAAGCATTCACAGCATTCATAGCAACTCTAGCGGTGTGGCTTGTTGCCCTATCTTGTTGGAATATTCTGTGTTCATTCGCATTAAAACGGGCGAGTTCTGACGTAAGAAAGTTCTGGATCATTTCAACGTAACGCACAGAGTTAACAGTCACAGCACTTCCATTGACATCCTCGAAAAAAAATGGGCCTAGTATTTCTCTTGCCGACATGGCGCACCAAACGTCACCTTTGAAACATGAAGAGGCGTTTCATGAAGTACGCCAGGGTTTTCCTCTGACCAGTATCTGAAGTTTTGTTTATTAACAAAACCAGATAGGTGGAAATGCGCCTCATCGCTCATCCACAAATGGTTTATTTGGTCGTCATTTTCTTCAAGTCTTCTGGCTATTTCCTCACAAAATTGTAATCGTTTCTGATAGTCACTTGGTTTGAGAGATTGCACAATCTGTATTTTGTATGGGTGGAAATGTAAATCTTGACGAAGAATCCTTCTCACCGAAGTGTTACTTATTCCAAGACGGAGAGCATGTTGTTTGGCAGATCGGCGTGGACTTCTGAGCATTGCCTGTTGAACAGCAGCGATGTTTTCAGGGGTTCGAACGGTTTTTGCACTCCCACCTCGTTTTTTAGACGTTGATCCTGTTTGTTCAAGGTTGTTTATCCACGAACGAATGGCGTTATCCGAAGGAACCGGCCTATTACGCGGTATATTGAAACGACGTCGAAAAGCACGTCGCGTTTTCACCAAACTCTCGCCAATACCACCACCACTCACATTCCAGCTGTCAAGGCCATCTCCAATCTTCCCGTTTCACTGGCTAACCCTGTATTTGTAATCTTCATAAAATAACCTTTAAAGTGAGTCCAAACTTGACGCATTTATCTCAAAAAACCAAAAAGTTCAAACTTACAACTTTTAATTTTGACATATTTATCAACTTCATAACAATTTTTTCGAATTTTACAATTTTCGCCGATTAGTTTTAAAAATTTGTATAAGATTCAGTTCTTTTAATATGACTATGAAAATTTCCCAAATTGTTAATAAAAGTGTCTTTTTTTCCAATGAACCAACCCGTTTTGAGAAATAGCTTTTAGTTTTTGAGAAAACAATATTTGAAGTTTTGATAAAATTTTCGATGTTGCAATTTTCATCGATAACTTTCAAAACTACCTATAAAATTAATTTCTTGAAGGATCCTTGTGGAAATATCACCAATTATTAATTAAAGTATCCCCTTTTTAATGCAACAAGCCGTTTTGAAAAATCGCTTCTAGTTTTTGAGAAATAAATTTTTGAAGTGATCGACAAGAAGAAGAAAACAATATTTATTTGGACTTATATAAAAATTATAACAATAAGAAATACGAAAAGAAATACATATATAAAATAAATATAAAAAGAGTCCAAAAGAGCTATACACCTTAGTCTTCCTGCCAGTGACTTTGAATTCGGTTTGGTTGTACTTGGGTCTTCTCATTTTTTTAGCAGGTTAAGAAGATAAGATGGGATTTTCAACATAGCTAGCTTGTACAGTAGACCTCTGTGCCATACGGAGTCGAATGCCTTCCGAACATCCAGGAAGACTGCGGCGGATTGTTGTTTTTGGTAACGTGCATTTTTCTTATGTAGGCGTGGATATCAAGATCCAGCTTCCTTAAGATTTCCCTTGAGATATTGTCGTATCCAGGGGCTGTGTTGGTTCCTCTGTTAAGTAGTGTGAAGTATTCTTCTTCCTGCATGAGAGCATCTTGAGGTGTTTCGGACGAATTGAGAAAGGCGTGTTGGTACCAATTGTCTACAGTGTTTTTGTTGTGAGGGCAGAACAGGGCCTCATTGCTGAAGGAAAACACCCTCTCAAGGTATTCAGCGTGGATGTTTACTATCTTTTCCGGGCTAGAGTGTGAGCAGCCATCCGTAGGGTCAATAAGCTCCTGGGTTTCTGGCGACTTTTGGTACTTCGAAAGTTTGCGGACTTCTTGCCAGTAGTTTTTACCCTTGCTTCTGTTGATTTTGTCACAGTGATCGACAATTTTTTCGAATTTTGCAATTTTCACCGATTAAGTTTTAAGAATTCGTATAAAATCCGGTTCTTGGAATATGAGTATAAAAATTTCCCAAAGTGTTAATAAAAGTTTTCTCTTTCCAATGAACCAAAACGTTTTGATAAATTACTTTTAGTTTTTGAGAAAACAATATTTGAAGTCTTGATAAAATTTTCGATAATGCAATTTTCATCGATAACTTGCAAAGTTCGCTATACATTTATTTCTTGAAGGATCCTTGTGGAAATATCGCCCTTTATTAATTAAAGTATCCTCTTTTTAGAGTTGCTTCGTTAGTTAAATCAACATCAAAAAAGTTGATTTTGTATCTTGGATCCAAATAAGTTGATATATCTTATCAGCTTTCTTATTAATTTCGTTTTTATTCAAATATCGCAACAATGTGGCAATATAGGGTATCACTTCGGCAATGCACCAGAAATTATAACCATAATTGCTGGATAGATATGCCGTATAACCGGATATCCGGTCGAAGGGGATGCCGAATATCCGATGCAAAATCACTATCCGTTCTATCACTAATGCAAATGCATAGTAGTTTCGTAACTATGGTTACTGCATTCATATATTGCGAGTTATATGAAATTCCTGGTAATTAAGATAAAGTAATGTTTCCAGTAGATCATAGCTTTGTTCGTTGGGACTGCACTACTCTGCACGACATGGCACTCGTATGACGTCATAGTGCAATGAAGTGTAAGTCAGTGCAATGTCATGTCAACTTAGAGCAGGTCAGAAAAGTGTATAAAGCGTGGTCCCAACGAACAGATTTTTATAAAAAAAGTGTATAATATTTGAAATAGACGAACTAGGAGATTAGCTTTGTTCGTTGGGACTGCACTACTTGCATTCACTTGCACTAAGCAGTTTAGTGCAGATGTTGTGTGTTCGTTGGGGATAGTGCAGTTTAGTGCAGCTGCACTCATACTGTTAGTTGGGCCATGCGTAGTGCAACTTCGTGCAGCCGGTGCAAGTTAGTGCAGTTTAGTGCAGCTGTACTTATACTGTTAGTTGGGCCATGCGTAGTGCAACTTCGTGCAGCCGGTGCAAGTTAGTGCAGATTTTGTTGCACTTGCTTTCGATTAAGTTCAATAAGTGCGTGTAATTCAGTGTAATGAAAATGGCGGAATATTTGAAAACGCGTTTTGTAATAATTAATATTCATATTAAATATTAAGAAATAAAACCTTATAATAATTAATATTTGTTGTATTAGAGAACACAGTACATTAAACCCCAGTAGAAGCAGTAGAAAAAAACAAAATAGGACAAAATAGTAGATAAATGGACAACAGACTATAAATAAGATATTAATTTGTTTCTTTTTTTAGGGTTATTATAAATGATTAGGCAAAGGAAAAATTCCAAATCAGCCCGTCATTGTTAAGGCCAAATTCTTCTCGAACTCTGCAGAAGATAAAATTAAAGCTGTTGGTGAAGTTGTAATAAAATTATTATAAAAAGAGAAAATCATTATTATAAAGTTATATTTTTTTGACATTAACATAACCTCAACATATTATACACTATTTTTGATAAAAATCTGTTCGTTGCGACCACGGTTTATACACTTTTCTGACCTGCACTAAGTTGACATGGCATTGCACTTACACTTCATTGCACTATGACGTCATACGAGTGCCATGTCGTGCAGAGTAGTGCAGTCCCAACGAACAAAGCTATTGTCAGCGAAATACTCGTGGAAAATGAAATTATCGCAGAATGTTTTTGTTCACATGCTAAATTGCACCAAAATCGATAAGCAATACTTGCAACAAAAAAAAAATTTGGGGTGGTGAGGGTAGTTAATCCCAGCCACCCCTAAATGAGAAAAAACACATAATTAATATTTTTAAATGTACTATAAGTGTATTTAATGAAGCCAAAATCGCAGGGTAGTTTTTAAATTATTCCAAAAAAGTAGGGGTAGTTTTCTATTGCCTCTGCTTGGGTTGAATATACTGTGTTCTCTAGTACAACAAATATTAATTATTATAAGGTTTTATTTCTTAATATTTAATATTAATTATTATAACCTTTATTGTTTTCCGTATAATTCACACAAAAAAAAATAAAAAGAAATTCACTAAATCAAAATAGTTTAAATCAAATAAGTATAACTAAATAATTAAGGGAACATTATTAAAGGTAATATCCCAGCATTCACTGAGAATACACCACTAATTCTGTCGAACAGAATTGTGAGTGGTTTTTCGAAAAATTTACAATAATTAGTGACCTATAGGCTTTACAATTTACTTAGCTCAGGTATTGTAGTACAGTCATATTTATCTATAAGTAGCAATTAAAAGAAATTGAAGAAAACGCTTACAAATGGAAAATAAGACAAAATAATTACAGGGAATGCTATTGTAGAATATCACTTAATTTGCCAATATTCGTTAAGGTTTTTAACCATTCTCTCACAACAAAGTTGGTGTTTCTTGAGCTCATAGACTGGTAATGTACAAGGTGTCCCAATTTCGATGTCCACATAGGCTATCTCCGAACCTACAAGAGATAGAAAAAAAGTAGCTTACATGTCATGATCTCGTTTTTCGGGAAAATGCTAATGCCGAAAACTCCGAACAGCTATCGTCTTTTGTTTTCGCCGTATCGGCAAAAACCGAAAATTTTGCGAAAACGACATTTGCGAATATCTCACTTATTATCAAAGATGAAGTATTATAAATAAAACATTATATGGGCAACTTTTTACGAAGAATTCAGTGGCGTAGGTAGAATTTTTTTCCCATCTTTTATTTTCGAGATTTTAGACGTAACTTTATTTTTTTAAATGGAAACCATAGTTGGTTATGACTTAAAATAATTTGTTATTTTCTTCTGATAACAAATATATATAGTTTGTGGGGTATATTTCTTATAGTTATTGAATAATTAACAAAAATTCATTTTGTTGTATCTAAAACTAATGTATGTATTTAAAAGTTAATGTTGCTATGGAGATAAACACACATACTATGATGCAACATAATCTATTAAATAATTGCCAAAGTTTGTATTTAAAAATTCGATAACAACTCTGGCATTATGTGCTGGTACGATGCACCAGCATGTTAAGTGTCAAAATATAACAAAACTGAATAAAACTTTACAATGAATTTCGAACGTTATGAAAAATGTAACATGATGGAATGCAATATGTTATCAGATAAGAATGCGACGTTAGCCGCGGAATTATATTTTACAAGGTATGTGGAAAGAAGACAACCGCACGTACAAACCTTCAGCCGGTTAGCAGAAAATTTAATAGATTTTTGGTCCTTCCCCAAACCACGTGCAAAGACATACCAAAATGACCTGCAAGACGATGAAGTCAATTGTTGGCTTTACTTGCGATAAATCCATCAACATCTTGCAGAGAAATTGAACAGGACGTCTGACCTAAAAGCCGCTGCTCCCGAATATGAAAGAAAAATAAGTATAAACCATACAAAGCGGGGCTAACTCATTATTTACGTGGCGGAGATGTCAATCTAAGATTAGAATTTTGTAGATGATATTTAGAAAAATTAAATAATCTGCTGTTTGTTCAAAATGTCATCTGGACCGATGAAGTCTCTGAGTGTTCAAAGAAGATTGGGGTTCAATGTATGGTGTGCGCTTTTAGATAACAGATATTTGGCATATAGTATCTACCATAAAAACTTAAACTCAGGTAAATACCTCAATATATTAAGGCAGCACATTGAGCCCTTGGTCGACAATTTGCCACTAAATATGTCTCAAATGATATATTTTCAATATGACGGAGCACCAGCACATAATGCCAGAGTTGTTATCGAATTTTTAAATACAAACTTTGGCAATAATTGGAGACAATGTTTTCCATCATGGTATTGTTATTACCATAACAACATTAACTTTTAAATACATACAATAGTTTTAGATAGAATAAAATGAATTTTTGTTAATTATTCAATAACTATAAGAAATATACCCCACAAACTATATATATTGGTTATCAGAAGAAAATAACAAATTATTTTAAGTCATAGCCAACTATGGTTTCCATTTAAAAAAATAAACACGTCTAAAATCTCGAAAATAAAAGATGAGAAAAAAATTCTACCTACGCCACTGAATTCTTCGTAAAAAGTTGCCCATATAATGTTTTATTTATAATACTCCATCTTTGATAATAAGTGAGATATTCGCGATTGTCGTTTTCGCAGAATTTTCAGTTTTTGCCGATAGGGGGAATACAAAAGACGATAGCTGTTCGGAGTTTTCGGCATTAGCATTTTCTCGAAAAACGTGATCATGACATGTAAGCTACTTTTTTTCTATCTCTTTTAGTTTCGGAGATAGCCTATGCAGACATCGAAATTGGGACACCCTGTACTGATATAAAACTCTTGTACAAGTTATATATTTTTGGTGCATAGAAGATGAAGCACTTTTGACCGATCGCTTTAGAAACCCTTGCCGGTTGAATGTCCATATTAATATTAATTATTACAAAACACGCTTTCAAATATTCCGCCATTTTAGTTATACTGCATTAAACTGCACTTATTGAACTTAATCGAAAGCAGGTGGAACAAAATCTGCACTAACTTGCACCGGCTGCACTAAATTGCACTGCACATGGCCCAACGAACAGTATAAGTGCAACTGTACTAAACTGCACTATCCCCAACGAACACACAACATCTGCACTAAACTGCTTAGTGCAAGTGAGTGCAAGTAGTGCAGTCCCAACGAACAAAGCTATTGACGATGAGTTAAAAATTTGGAAACTGTAATAGTATATTAAAAAACAAGTTTCGTAAGACACGCTTGAAATGCACGAATTCAAGTTGAAAAACGAGTGGCGAAGCCACGAGTTTTTTAATGAATGAGTGCTTTAAGTCTTATGAAACGTGTTTTTTATGCTATTTTTTGTAATTCGCGTTTTTATCCTTTTTTTTTAACAAAAATAAAATAAATTTTGACAATGTAGGGAAATAGGTATGTAGCAGTTGGTAACACCGTAACACTTGAAAATAGAAATTTAAATTGACAATTAGAAACTGTCAAAACACAAAATGTATTCACCTGAAAAACATGTTTCATGTACACCTCCCAAAATAGGAGAAATTGCTCAGTGTTCAATGTCCTCATCATTGTGGACCTTGTATTCGATGCTAAGAACATGTTTAAACATCCATAGACAAAAATTGTCACATTGACAACTAGAAAAATTAATGACCCAATGTCACCAACCTATGTACTGGTTCCATAAAATGTTACTAAAATCTCATTACAGCATCGGATGCTGTAGGGGATCTCATTACAGCACCCGTTTGAGTACTGTTAGAGCTTTCGTTACCGTCGCGAATTACAAAAAATTTTTTAAAAATATTTAAAAATTTCATATTGTATAATCGCGGGGTTTTTAACGTCGTCAGGATGGCCGAGCGGTCTAAGGCGCTGCGTTCAGGTCGCAGTCCTCTCTGAGGGCGTGGGTTCGAATCCCACTTCTGACATGTTTTATTATCGATTTTATTTTTTTTAAAATTTATTATTTATTAATTAATTAAAAAGTTAAATGCAACAAACTTTTAATTTCCCATAAATAAGTTATATTCCCCATCAATTTTATTATTACCACGCCATTTAGTTTACTTTCTCATTTTCTTTTCATCTCTTCTTTGATGTCACTCAAAATGCACTACCCCATTGTTTAAAACCACGTCAACCTATTATTTTCAAGGCGGGATTTCTTTTCTAGGTACACGTAAGAATCATTTTAATAAAATAACACTTGATTTTTTTGGGTCAAATCAAAAAGATGATGCGCTTCTTCGTGCACGGTTTCTTGTGGATTTCTTCGGTCCTATTCGGGTTGATTTTATACCCAATTAAATGGATGGCGTATTTTAAGAAATCAAAAAAATGTCCACCGATTAAAGACGATTTATTACTTATACCAGCGATTAAATTAGCCGAATTACTACGAAAAAGACAAGTAAGATTGATTTATATTAATTTTTAATCAAAATTTTCTTTAGATTTCTAGCAAAATCATCATTGAAACTTACATCAATCGTGTAAAAGAAGTTAACCCAATCTTAAATGCAATAGTTCAAGACCGTTTTAGTGACGCTTTATTAGAAGCAACAAACGTTGATATCTTTTTGGATGAAACCGACTTAACCGAAGACGAATTAAAAACGAATTATCCACTTTTGGGGGTTCCCATCACAATAAAAGAAACGATCGCCTTAAAAGGGTTGAGTTTTAATGGGGGTGTTAAGACAAAAACGCCATATATCGCCGATTTCGATAATGACGCAGTTAAATTAATTAAAAACGCAGGGGGTATTCCTTTATTAGTTTCAAACACCCCGGAATTATGCTTAAATTGGGAAACTTGCAATAAATTAACTGGAAGGACGTTAAATCCCTATGATACTAGAAGAACTTGTGGTGGATCATCCGGGGGAGAAGTAAATAAAAATTCTTACATTATTAATTAATTAATTTTTTTTATTTAGGCCGTTTTATTATCATCGGGAGCTTCTGTACTAGGTTTAGGGTCGGATTTATGCGGTTCAATTCGATTGCCATCAAATTTTTGCGGGATTTATGGCCACAAACCGACCGGAAATTCAATTTCCATCAACGGAACCATCCCTTATCTCAAAGAAAAAAATGATATTTGGGAATATGCGTTAACAGTCGGCCCATTAACGCGTTATGCATGCGATTTAAATCTGCTTTTCGACGTCGTTTTAAAACCGGAAGTTGAAGATACATTTAAAACGTTTGATTTAATCGATATAAAAAGCATAAAAATTTTTTACATGGAATTTGATGGCGATGCTTTTATGACTCACGTTATTGATAGGGAAATCGTTTGTAAAATTCAAAAAGTTATCAATCAATTTAAAATTAACGGATTTGAAACTAAAAAGGTAAAAATTAATAATGTTGATTTGTTGGTGGTGAAAATTTTTTTTAGGTTAAATTAAAACGGATGTCTGATTCCGTTGATCTCGCTTTTCTCCCTTTATTAACAATTTCCGGTCTCCAAACTGTGTTTAACAACGATCGAAATTTATTTGGGGAAATTTTAAGAACGTTTATTGGCTGCTCAAATGTCGAACCGACATCGATTTTATTTCAAGTTCTTTACACGATTTCTCGACGCTTAATCGACAACAAAAGGCAGAAAAACATAATGAAAGAAATCGAAGCTTTTCGAAACGATATTAACGACTTGCTTGGGTCGGATGGTGTTCTTTTATATCCGGTTTTTCCAACGGTCGCGCATTTCCACGGCGAGATTTATTCGAAAACTTTGGATACTTCGTATATGACGATTTTTAATATTTTGGGGATACCAGCGACGAGTTGTCCGATTGGGGTTGATTCAAATGGGTTACCGATTGGATTACAAGTGAAGATTTTCTTTGAAAATAATAAATGTTTGTGTTTAATTTTTTTATTTTAGGTTGTTGCTAATTTTAGAATGGATAGATTATGTTTTAAAATCGCTGAAGAAATCGAACGGGAATTCGGAGGATGGAAACAACCACCTTTTAGCGATAATGATGAAAAAGTTTAGGTTTAAAGTGATATTAGTCGTTTATGCACTAATTAGTCAAAAAATTATAATATAACCGGCGTTTCCACCTTTTTTTTATAATTTACGACATGACATAGTAACTTATTTTACAGAAAAATTGCATTTTCTTTTTAGACGTAAAAATGTATACCATATCACATACAAAGCTAACCATATTTAAATAGTATCAAGAGTTATAAAGCCGAGGTCGCTTGCGGCCGAGGCTTTATATTGATACCACATCGCACACAGAAACCGATCGCTTATCAACGGTATTAAGAGTAATAAAACCGAGGTCGCTTGCGGCCGAGGAGCTACATTGTTACCATGTTGCATAAAAAACTAACCACTAGTTTACAACAATATTAACAGTAATAAAGCCGAGGTCGCTTGCGGTCGAGATATAACATTAGTGGTGCGTACCAGAGACTTGCAACTAGGGCTTGCAATATCGAACCAAAAAATGGAAAGATATTAGGAATCTGTACAAAGTACCAATAATCTTAAAGGTCTGGTAATACCATTACCATTAAGGTAATACCATTATTGTTTTGTTGTTTTTCACTTGGTTCAAAGTTTCAACTTCATCATCTGACGGTCTGTGGAATTCTTTCGAATTCCTGCTTTGGAATTTTCTGGAAAGCTGCAGATTTATTTATTTATGTACATAGGACACAGCACAAGACGAACCCAATAAAAGCTGTGTCACTGAAAAGAATAAGAACAAAACAAAATAATAAAGACACAAAATAACATCAGTAGTGAACAGTAGTAAAAACAATAAAATAAGATAAGTAAAATAAACGATCAAAAATTCTGATTGAAATTAAGGAAACATTCTATAAACAAGTAAAAAATAACAACAATAAGGAATTGCTGATTGTAATGTTAACAATGATACGGCATGCTCCCAACAGCAGCTAATGGATTCATAAGCAAATATATCGATGGACAGACGGTCGGCTGATTGTTGCGTGCCGCTCGATCATAAGGAATGTTGATAAGTACGGGTTGTAGGAGTGAAAAAGAGAAAAACATAACTCAACGTTCTGGACGGAACATACAAATTCACTAGAGACGTAAGGGAAGTCAAATTATAGATATTATGAATTAATTTATAGAATAGCAATACGTCACTAGCAAAACGTCGCCGAGTCAGTCGTAGAAACCGAAAGGATTGGCACGCCGAGTCGTAGTCAACATAGTTGATATGAGACTTCCGACATAAAAATCGAAGAAATCTCTTTTGGACTAGTTCTAATCTTTTCACGTACATGTCATATAGAAAAATATCATTAATGTAAATATTGAAGAGCAAGGGGCCAAGGATACTTCCCTGGGGAACACCGGACGAGACGGCCACTGACTGTGAGGAGAAACCTCTAACCATGACTCACTGCGTTCTATCAACCACATAGAAAGCGAGCCACTGTTGTATGTTGCTGGGTAAACCAACTTGTTCTATTTTATTTAATAATAGCAAATGATCAACCTTATCAAATGCTTTGCTAAAATCAATGTATACGGAGTCAACTTGGCAGTTATCGTCAGAAGAATGTAAAATATAATTAGTGTATTCAAGAAGATTAGTCTCTACTGAGCGACCAGCAAAAAAACCATGCTGTCGTTGGTCTAAAACATTCTTAACAATGTAAAAAATTGGTTTATAAATTAAGCTCTCGAGAACTTTACCGAATATAGGCAGTAGATTCAAGAAAGAAACTTTAAGATAATGGCTCTTGGTAGTTTGTCAGATTCATCTTGAAAATATAAACTTAGAACGGACAGAAGATAGATAACAAACAAGAATTCTCTACGTAATTTTCCAGCACAACTTCAAACTTGCACGGTCGTTTTCGAAGACCTCGGCCTCCCCCGGCCATCGAGGGCACTAAATAAAAACAATACCGAAATACGGGTATTTTGAAATCCCGGGATCCCGGTATTGCAAGCTCTACTTGCAGCGAATGGCTCACATAGTGAATCATATTCGCTGATTCGTTGCTTGAGTGTTGCCTTCATTCGTCAATAGTTACTGCGAATAATGTTGTGTGGTGTTCTTTCTTAAGTTACTGTATTGTCGACTCCGAGACCTGCACCGAATGGCTCTCATGTCAATTCATTCGTCAACAGAAGTGCGAATCATGTAGTGCCGTGCTCATTCAAAAGCAGCGAATGGTTTAGAACCATTCGCGAATAAGTTTAGAGATTGTAGATTCCGGATTCATCGTAAGATATTGAAGAAAATAAACTCGAAAAAACTATGAAAAATTAAATTTATTAATGTAAATTCGGTGCTATTGACAATTTCGAACGCCTAGCATTCATAATCATATCATAATCTTATCAGGCACGACTACAAGAAACAACAAAATAGAAATGAAATCAAGAATTTAAATTAATTGATCAAAGAATCCTTATAAATCTTAAAATATTTTATACTTTGTATACAAATAAAGAAACATTTACCGTCAAACGAAGAGCATCAAGTTGAGGCCGAATGTAATCGTGTGTTACATTGCAAAGCGCTCTTGATGTCTTAGTGTTGATTCACCATTCGTTTTTTTGTGAATGTTTCATTCGGGCGAATTAAACCATTCATGCAAGTTTCTGATGCAGATACACTACACGATTTCTTTATTAATATTGGAACCGCACAATTAAACTCCACTAACTTTGACGAAATCATAATACCACTCAATACCACTTCAAGAATGGGGAATTTTATACAATAAAGGAGTCAGAAATCGTAAACGTTATACGAGCTCTGAACGCTAAAAATACGAAAGATATACAGGCTGTATCTGAATGATGTGCCCAAACTTCAGGGGTGATTCTTTAGACAATTTTAAGGGTACTTTAATATATGAAGCATGGGCGACTTCGACTCCCCTAAGGAGCTACACCCCTCCTAAAATGGCGGAAAATTTTGGTTTAATTTTTTTTTCTCAAAAACCATAAACGCTAGGAAAATGAAATTTGGGGAATATGTTTAACTCATAATAGGGCACGTTTTGACCCTATTTGTACTTTCAACCCACCCTTCTAAACTACTAAACGTAACCACCTCCGTTCAATTTATGCCTAGATTTTTATGATCAGGATGATAAATACATTGGAAAAATTTCAGTTAGATAGATAAAACTATTCTAAAACTTTTTTGTCTCTCTGATCTTCTTCTAAAATTTAATAATTTCTGAGAAAAAAAATAATTAAGCAAACACTAACTGTTAACCTGTAGGGTTGTTAATCGAAACAAATCATAGATACAATGATTTCCAAACAATTATGTAAAGTTCTGAACAAGTGTATAGAAGGAGTTTTTCCGACAGAATTGAAAGTTGCTAAGGTAATACTGATTTACAAGCAAGGTGATATTAATGATTGTAAAAAACTACAGACCTATTGATATAGGTTACCAAGTTTGTCAAAGATCTTTGAAATTGTACTAGAAGACATGATTGTGCATTATATGCAAGCAAATAATATTATAACAAAATTCCAGCACGGGTATCAGAAAGATAAATCTACCACTACAGCACTCCTAACTTTGGTACTAGAAATTATACAAGGTTTTGATCTTCAACAATTTACGCAGATAGCTTTATGTGATCTGAGTAAGGCTTTTGATAGCGTTGATCATGAGATACTTTTGTATAAGTTGGGGAAATATGGATTTCACTATACAGCATTGAAACTAATCAGATCTTATCTGTTTGGAAGAAAACAGTACGTGTACTGGAAAGATCGTCAATCTAAACTAAAAGATATAACAACAGGCGTTCCGCAGTGGTCGGTATTGGGACCCCTTCTTTTTCTTTTGTATATAAATGATTTACCAGAAAATATTCCAACAAGCTCTATGTGCTTATATGCCGACGATACTTCACTTATAAATAGACATACAAATATTGAAATTTTGAAACAGAAAACAAAGCATACAATACGGCGGGCTGAAGACTGGTTTAACACTAATAAATTAAATCTGAATACAGATAAAACCAAGATACTCACCTTTTACACTAAACAAGGAGGTGAGGTAACAAATCAAACAATAAAATTTCTGAGTGTTAGACTGAATGAAACTCTCACTTGTTCGGATCATGTAACAAAACTAAAACAACGATTGGCTGGTTCTTTGTACTGTTTGAAAGTTATAGTTAAAAGCTTACCTTTGGAAGAAGCAACAAATGTTTACTTTGCGTATTTCCACAGCATTGCAACATACGGGGTATAATGGTATGGGGTGTTTCCACCGAATCGGAGAAAAATTTCAAACTGCAAAAGAAGGCGACACGAATCCTATTGAAAATGGCCCAACCAGACAGTTGCAGAACGCGATTCAAGGAATTAACGATTATAATGTTACCATCGTGTTTCATACTTGCTTGTGTTAAACACGTTCATATATATATATTCAATATCGAGAAGAATTTTCCATAAACTCAGATAAGCATGATTATAGTACGCGTCAAAGAGGAAATTTGGCGATTCCGTACCATCGGACAACAAGAACACAAAAATCTTTCAATTTTACAGTGGTTAAATTATATAATGCATTACCATTGGAGATAAGGGAAATGAATTCCAGAATGTTCAAAGCCTCGGTGAAAGAAATTTTACAGGATGGAGAATTTTATTCTATTCATGATTTTTTTATAAATTTTAAATTGTAATTTATTTTCTTTGTTTTGTGACGATGTATTGTGCGCTATATGTACCTTATTGAATAAAGAATAATAATAATAATTTAAAACATTTTCCCTTGACAGCGAACATACTTCTGTGTAGAACACAAGTGCATCAAATTTCGCAATAATTTCATTACGAATAAGTTCGAAGTTCGCGATTCAATACACGTTTGTTCTCGTGCTCCGTCTTTTTTGGATGACTTATAGCGTTTGACGGCGTAGTTTTGATTCGCGAGTATACAAATACGTTAATGAGTTGGTATACATTTGCGGTGATTTAGTGGTTATCTTCTCTGATTTGAGAGTTTTCGTTAAAACGGGTGTAAAG
Organism: Onthophagus taurus; assembly: GCF_036711975.1. Lineage (NCBI taxonomy): Eukaryota > Metazoa > Arthropoda > Insecta > Coleoptera > Scarabaeidae > Onthophagus > Onthophagus taurus. The sequence continues at coordinate 5,839,413 of NC_091968.1, read as the reverse complement.
TTTTTAAGGTTTTCGCCTTCATTTTCGGTAAATCTTGTTTCTCGATAAAACCGGTCGTTATGCCAGTGAAGAAGAAATTTTGTGGGAGGTGTAGTCAACTGGTGGGGAGAGACACCCCTGGAGTTCAGTGTGACGCTTGTCGGGCGTGGTTTCATGCCAAATGCGTGGATATCGCCAGAGAGTCTGCGGTTGCCTTATCGGTCGCTGGCGCATCATGGAGGTGTTCCACTTGCAGATCGCCGCCGCCGGTGGCGTCGCGACACCTTTCTCATTCCTTTGGTGCCCCTCCTGGTACTCCTGCCGATCATGTTTCTTCTGTCACCCTTGAGACTGTTTGCGAGATGATTGGAGAAATGCGAACAGAAATGCAGAGAATGACTTCACGATATGATGAATTGGTTGAGTCGGTACAATTTTGTAGTCAGCGGGTAACAGATTTTGAGGCGACTGTGAAACGCTTTCAGGATCAATTGAAGATTATAGATAAGCTGAATGCCGAAAATATGTCGCTGCGCAAACAAGTAGATGATTTGTCTGGTCGTGTTGGTGACCTGGAACAATACTACCGAAGAAATAACTTAGAACTACAAGGCGTCCCGGAAAAAGATAATGAAGACCTTTTGATGGTGTTGAAAACCATGGGTGATTTTATTGGTGTTCCTGTGTCTTCAACGGATGTGGACGCAGCTCATCGTGTCCCGCACGGTCCTGGAAATCAAAATCAAAATCGTGGAACGAATCCTAAGGGTATTGTGGTCAGGTTTTGTAGTCGTCTCACCAGAGATAACTTTCTGGCTGCTGCAAAGCTAAAGAAGCGTTCTGGTCCTCCGGGTTCGCCACCTGGCCTGTCTATTGATGGTGTCTCTGTACGCTGTTTCATCAACGAACATCTGACGCCTGCGAATAAGTTTTTGTTAAGTAACGTAAGGAAGGCTGCTAGAGAGAAGGGCTACAAGTTTGTCTGGACGCGTGATTGTAGAGTTTACGTCCGTAAGAATGAAACTGCGCGCCCTATACTAATTAGGAAAGTCACCGATGTTGATAAACTTTAATTTTTCTGCTTTTTACTGTATATTTTTTTCTCGATGATATTATTAGTACAATGGCTTTATCTTTTTATTATCAGAACGTTCGGGGTCTTCGCACCAAACTGCAATCTTTGCATAATAACCTCTTGAATGCGGATTTTGACGTCGTGTGCCTCACTGAAACGTGGCTACATCCCGGTATTTATTCGTCTGAAGGGTTTCCTTCCTCCTTTAATGTTTTTAGATGCGATCGCCCGAACGTCGCCGACAACAGTTTGCGCGGTGGGGGAGTTCTTATTGGAGTTGCAGCGTATCTTCCTGCAATTCTTCAGTCCGCCTGGTTCACTGGTGTTGACGCTGTCGGTGTAACGTTGCGCTCGGGATGCACGACGATTCATATTTGTTGCGTTTATATTCCCCCTCACGATATTACTTCCCTAAATAATTTTTTAAATCAATTAACATTAATTATCGAAAGTAAACCTAATGATCGTTTTATAATTTGTGGAGACTTTAATTTGCCTGAATTAAACTGGTCACTTGACCTGGATTCCGGTTTCGCCACTGCTTCCGGATCCGTCAGCGCCCGCTCCAGTGAATTTCTGGATGTTCTTTCCCTTTGCGGACTTAACCAACTAAATTATCATAAAAATTCTTATGTAAACACACTTGATCTTGTTATTACGAATTCTGCCGATGTACATCAATTATCTCTTTGTAGTGATCCATTGCTTCCTGAGGACAGTGCACACTCCACTCTAAAGTTTTCCTGCTCAATTTCATTTACTCGTTCATTATCTATACATCATGGTGATGCTTTTTGTTTTAGAAAAGCCCGGTTTCCTGAATTGAATGAGTACTTTAATGGAATTGACTGGGAATCAGAGCTCGCTGGTCGTGATATCAATGACGCTGTTCAAATTTTTTATAACTATGTTAATACTGCTATTCGCGAATTTGTCACTTTAAAACGCAAAGCTATGAAGGGTTTTCCCAGTTGGTTTTCATACAGTACCATTAAAGTAATTCGAGAGAAAAGGAGGGCGCACTGTAGATGGAAGCGTTTTAGAAACCGACTTGACTACCTCACTTTTTCAATTCTAAGGAGTCGTGCAAAGTATCTAATCCATCACAATTACATGGAGTATATTAGAAGAGCTGAAAGAAATATGCAATCTGATCCAAAGGTGTTTTGGGCTTTTACTAAGTCTAAGAAGCGTGCGGATGTCATTCCTTCTACGATGTCATGGAATGGAACTGTTGTCGGCGATGGTGTCGGAGTATGCTCATTGTTTGCTGATTTCTTTTCTTCGGTTTTTGTGGATCCTGCTCCAATCCAGCAGAATGTAGATTGTATAGAAATGGATACCCTTCCTTTGAGTCAGATGCAGTTTGACAGAATTGAGGTTGAGGAGGCCCTGATGGGCATCAGGGTTACAGACAGTATAGGTACTGATGGTATTCCATCAATTTTAATCAAGGAATGTTCACACTCTCTGTCCCTTCCTATAACCATTTTATTTAATGCTTCATTGATAATGGGTGTCTTTCCTTTATTGTGGAAGCGGGCTTTTGTTCTTCCCATTTTTAAATCTGGGGACCGTGGTGCTATATCCGATTACCGCCCCATATCTATTTTGCCAGCATTTGGTAAAGTGTTTGAGAAAGTAGTTCATGCACGTCTATTCTTTGCCCTTAAGTCTAAAATCAATTCTAGACAACATGGTTTTTTTGCTGGTCGCTCTGTGGAGAGTAACTTGCTTGAATATACCCAGTATATCTTATCTACTCTGGATGATTCTTGTCAGGTTGATTCAGTTTATACGGATTTTAGTAAAGCTTTCGACCGGGTGGATCCCAACTTACTTCTGTTCAAGCTAAAGAAGTTTGGTGTTCAGGGAAATCTTTTGCAATGGCTTGCTTCCTATCTGAAGGAGAGATGCCAGATTGTTTCGGTTAATGGTTTTTTCTCTAATCCTGTGTCGGTTTCTTCTGGTGTTCCGCAGGGTAGCCATCTGGGTCCTTTACTGTTTAATATTTATGTTAACGACATATTTGACGTCGTTAATTATGCCCAATGTTTAATGTATGCTGATGATTTAAAACTCTTTCTCCGTATCTCCTCACCTCTTGATTGTTCTAAGCTGCAATCTGACTTAAACAATCTACATGCTTTTTGCTTAAATAATCGCCTTTTATTAAACTTATGAAAGTGTAATATTATTTCCTTCTCTAGGAAGGTGAACACAATCCACTACAATTATAGCGTCGCTGGTGAGAGGTTGCAACGTGTCTCATTTATTAGAGATTTGGGTGTTACATTTGATTATAAATTATTATTTGATAAACATATCGATACTGTTGTCTCCAAAGCCTGGCGTATGTTAGGATTTATTATGAGATCAACGGTAGCTTTTTCAAACATTGCTGCAATTAGAAATCTCTATTTTGCCTATGTTTACAGCACACTTAACTTCTGCAGCGTCGTTTGGAATCCTCAGTATCTCTCGTATAAATCTAGAATTGAGCGTATTCAATCTAAATTCCTCAAACACCTTTGTTTTAAATTTTCCATTCAATACATTGATTACGAATCAACTTGCACTTCTTTTCGTATGTTAACCCTCAACCAGCGTCGCTTTTGTGGGGATATATTATATTTTTACAAACTTTTGAACAACAAGTGTGATTCTCCAATGCTTGTTGGTTCTATATGTGTTCACGTTCCTCCGAGATTACTTCGCTTTGATTTTCTATTTATGACACCTACTCCTAGAACCAATGCCTGTCAAAACTCTCCTTTATTGAGAATGGCAAGATCGGCGAATCGTGTTAACATAGATCTGTTTCAGCATTCGTTCTATGCATTTAAAAAACTGCTCTTTGCTGCAGTTGGTGTGTTGCCTCGAGCGTTCATTTAATATTTGATATATGATATATTTATATCACCTAAACTTAGTTTTATTTTTTTTCCTTTTGAATCACTTTTGTACCATTAATGTTAATTCATTATTATTAGTATTGTGAACTGTAATTCTATTTTATTTGTATACAATTGGTTGTTTGTGGTACAGTATTATTGGGTTCGACCTGTTTCTGTACCCACATGAAATAAATAAATAAATAAATTAAATAAATAAATAAATAAATAAATAAATTACTTAACATTTTGAAAATTCTCAAATTTGTTGCACTGATCCGAATATGATTGCAAATTTTTACTATGTCATTAAACACCCTCGGGGAAATTTGAGAGTAGCGTGTTAACAGCCAAGGCATATCGATGTATCATGCAATGATAAGTTAAGCATTGTGGGGTAACTTGTTTCACAAATATTTAAAAATCAAAACGAACACCCATCATGAAAGGGTCAAAATTCATGTTATATTTTGATAAAAGAAGACTTTAATTAAAAAATTAGTTTATTTCTGTACTAATTTTAGATAAAAATCACCTCCAATTAATCATTTTTTATATTTTCCACTTAATTTACCCAACAAATTTCCTTTACCGCATAATATGCAAAGTTATTTTAATTTTTCTGGCGTGATATACACTGAAAACGCGTTCGAATATGGAAATGAAGTACGGTAAGCTTTTCTCCACGTGTATTCCTATGACTGGTTTGAGTTGAGTTGCAACGCAAACGACCTTAAACGTTTTAAGTTAAAAAAGATAATCAAAAATTGGATTAAGTGTCAAAAACATGTTTTGAGTTATTGATTTTGATGGAAAGTTGTCAAATTAGAGTTGTTTGTCGGCAGTTGCGTGTCATTTTGCGATTTTCGAATCGATCCCGGTACTAGGATGAGCCAAGAGCTCCGATGGATCCAGTCGGTACCACTTTCGTTTAAAACCGCAACATGGAAAGTCACGAATTGTAAGTTTTTGATTTTTAAATTAATTGAGAAGAAAATGATTTTTTTAATGGGGCTTTTAGAGACCATGGTACGATTGCTGGAATTTTAAAAACTATTTTTTTGGTGAGTTTAAGAATTTTGTTAAGTACTAAGGTAAAATTAAGTTTAATTTTATTTTTTTAGTTCTTAGAAGGTCAAAATTTAAATAAAACCTGCGAAACTTTTCTTTTGGAAACTGAACAGTTGGGATATCCACCAATTCGTACCGCAATTGCTCAAATTTTAATACTAAAACCAGCAGTAACAGAAACAGTGACGGTAACAAGAGCACCGGCAGATGTAGATTTAATTTGTCATTGTGATGAAGAAACCGAAAGTGATCAAAAAGACACACAAATTAATTTTATAAACGAAACAAACGATCAAAATGAAGAACAAAATCACGACAAAAATGAAGAACAAAATCACGACAAAAATGAAGAACAAAACCACGACAAAAATGAAGAACAAAACTACAACGAAAATGACAAAAAAGGTAATAAACAAAAAGATAAATACGAAGATAGACTAAAACAAAATTCTATAAACGGCTCAGTCGATAAATTTGCGGATATGCTTGCCAATATGATGATGATAAGGTTATCGCGCTCCCAATTTGATGCCATTTCAAGTGTGGCGATACGCACGAGTGAAGATAGTAGTAATGATAGTAGTAGCTCTTCCAAAAGTGGCGAAAATTGTAAGTGAGATTGAATTTAAATTCAATTTAAAATAATTATTTAAACTCAAATAATTATTTTATTACGACAATGTCACTTACAAAATGATTTGACACATTACCTCAGAAATACAAAATTTCAAAAACAAAACTAAATTCTAAACTATTTTTATTCCTTGTTAAAGCAATGGATGCAATGAAAGAAAGTTGTTTTCCTTGCGAAGATTGCAACGAACTAACCCCAGTTTCTAATACTTCAATTCCAGAATCCGAAAATAAATTGGCAATGGCAAAACCTTCAGTAACTTTTTCATCGGAGAAAAATCCTTATCAGAATCCACCAAAAGAGGATGAAAGAAATCAAAAGAACGAGCATCAACAAAAAGATAATAAACAAGACCCAAAGTCAAATCAAAATATGTTGTTGAAAGATAGAGTTATTAATGCCGTCGATTCCAAGGAAACCGAAATGAAATCGATATCCGATATAATATTTATTGAGAACAGTATCGATTGTGATATCGACGAAGAAATCGAATTTATACCAGAGCTTAAAGGCAAGACTCCAAAATCGGAAAATGTTGATTCGGATACTTTTAACTTTAGAAAGTTTCAAAAAGAAATTAATCAGGTGGCGTCGGACAAATATGATAACGCAAGTCAAAAAGACGAATCATTACAAATTAATTCCATTGATTTTGGTGAAATTAGCGAAAAAAGTAAAATAAATGGAGTTCAAATCGACGCTTCTGTTGGTACTAATAACCCAGAGGAATTTCCACTTCAACATATACATTTTGATTATAAACGGATTAAATATGATTTAAAAACGCACAATGATGAGTTTAAGTTGATGGTGTTACAAGCAGTTCGATGGGTAAGTAATAAATTTGCTTAACTAATTGAATCCTACTTGAACTGATTATGTTCCGATTCAAAGGAGGAGCCTGAATAACTAAGCAACTAAAAGACGTGTGGACTTTGATGCTTTCTACAAGTCATCATTTTAAAAGCTGTTGTCGGAGACTCTTTTGTACTTGTCTCCCGATAAAATGGCTGACGTGATAATTCGCCTCCCGATGTTGTGGGCTATTTTAGACATTAAGTTATATAAATTAAATTAAAACTAGAACTAATAGCACTATGACTGGAACTAACACTAGACTACCCTAGAATCTCTATCGCCTCATTCTTTGGAAGTAATGTCCGGTTCTTGCTAGCATTTTAGTTTTGTCGAACTCCATGCTGTGTCCTCCTTTGTGGCAATACTCCGCGACTACAAATTGTTGGATTTTATTCAGTTGGACGTTCCTTTCGTGTTCATTGATGCTTTCAACCCAACTTCTTTAAACATTTTTACTCCACTAAAAAACTTCCTTATTTACAGAATTTAAGTAACCTGGACCCGATCTGGCATTACTGCAGGACCGCTGTAGCGAAATATGTTCTTACTATTCTGCTTTTACCACTCTTTCTCTTTCCTCAGCCTCTTTGATGTTCATCACTTGCCTTAGGAAGTCCATCGCAATCGTACCTTGTGGTCCAACCAGCATACGGGCGCTACTCTCTACGGTGACTGCTTCTCCCAACTTAATCTCAGCTGAATTTCTTAACAACCCAACCCAATCTTTCTTCCATCTCAAAAATTCGTTTTTGGAATTTCCTATTTGGTAATCGTTTTTCTAGATGTATGTATGTATGTGACTTGATGTACACTTAGGCCCCATTGGGCCCCTTGTGCATCCTCCCATTACACACTCTGGTCACATCAACCAGCCTAAGGTTTACCAAAGGCTAGGACAGCTCCTAGAGGTGCATTCCTGATGTCATCTGGGGTTGGCCATTCCTCCCCGAACGTCCTCATTCTGAGATCGGTTAGAGAGGGGCAATCATACAAGATGTAGACAGAGACAGAGAGGAGAGTCAGCAAGCTTCATGTTTTTAAGGTGCTTATTTACCTTACAGTGTCCCGTGAGGAGACCTGTGATAGTTCGAAGGGCACTTTTGCCAAGTCCTACGAGGAACTGAGCTGTTGCGGCTGAAGGATATTTTAACAATTCCTCGAGGAGATGACAGCCTGGGGATTGGTCCCACCCGTTTAAGATTTTTTTGTGGGTAATGCGCTTAATCGACTCGATATGAGCAGCTAAAGAGGGGGTAATTATCGGCTCGGGTGCACAGGGCGCTCTACCGGCAGCACGTTTGGCTAGCCTGTCCGCGTGGTTGTTAACCTTGGAGCCAGAATGCCCCTTAACCCACTGGATTCTGACATGATTATATTTCGCGGCCTCCTCCAGTGCTTTGTGACAATTCATTACTAATGCAGACGTTATAATAAGTCTGCTTAAAGCTAAAAGAGATTGTTTACTGTTTGTAAAAATAGTAAAACACTCACCCCGCTTGTTGGAGTCAACAATGCAGTCGGCAGCAAGTTTAATAGCAATCAGTTCTGCTTGTATAACGGTGGTGCTAGACCCTAGAGGTTCCGAGAGGCGAATCCTGGGATCGTGAGAGAAGACCCCGCGCCTGCACCATTTCGTCCTTTTGAACCATCAGTGTGGATCTTAAAAGTTCTGTGTCCATCTACTACCGTGGACTGACCTGGGTGAGGTACTTCCTTTAGAAAACATATTTTGCTGATCTATGATCAGTCTTACATTCGAGTAAGGGTGTGTCTAGCACTGCTCCCCTCCAGAGTGTTGAACTGCAGCCAGCGTCGCCAGTAGTCTTTTAATGGTTACCCAGGCCACTTCCTGAATATGTAGGTTGAGTGCGAGTTGAGACACGCGAGTCTCTGTATTCTATTGAGTGCAGGTTGTCATCTCTGATGATCATCTCTGTCTTTTTGGGATTGACTGAAAGGGATAGTCTATTACACCAATTCTCAATCAGATTGACTGCTTCCTGCATCCTGTCGAAGAGTACGTTAACATACTTGCCTCTTATAAAGATTGTCGGGTCATCTGCGTAGCCAACTGTTTTAAATCCGGCTAGATTTAGGCGTTTCATGAGGCTATCGAGGGTGAGATTCTGGAAAAAGTACTCCCCCTTGCGGACAACCTCTAGTAACAGCCTCTTGAAGAATGGTCTGGCCAGCCCTTTATTTGACTACCCTTGATGACTTCATCCACACTGCTTTAAAAATTTTTAAGTTATTCATGTGGGTGCTAACAGAAAGCAAAGTGAAGGAAGTTCACCGCGTTTTTCCAACTATTAAAAAGCAACTAATTTAATATACCTCATCTAAAAAATTTTTCAAATAGCAACATTTCGATATTATTAGATTAACCCGAGGTCACTCGCGGCCGTGGTTGTACAATTAATACCCAACAGTACTTAACAGATTGTAGCGCCTCGGCCGCCAGTGACCTCGGCTAAAATTAGACTGGAGAATGATATTCTCTGTTTATTGTGAGAATGTATGATTTTGTTACACACAGCCGAGGTCGCTTGCGGCTGAAACTCCATAGGTAATGACAGATTAATGCAAACTGCTTAATGGACTGTAAAATTTCTATGACATTGTTTCATTATGGTGGAAATGTATGATTTCGCCTGATTAAGCTAAAGTCGCCTGTGGCCGAAGCTTTACAATAAATATCATATAATCCTAAAAATGTTCAAGAAATTGCAGCACCTTAATCTCAACTGACGCCGGGTAATGTTAGGGCGCTTGTGGCCGAAGTTGTACAAATAATACCATGTGAACCTAAGAGTACTCACATATTGTAAAGCCTCTGCCGACAGCAATTTCGGCTAAACTTAGAGCGAATCTATGACTACGTCGGTTTTTGGTGAAAATGTATGATGTTGTTATAATAATAATATTTCTTTATTCATGCAAAAAAGTGCATGCACTCTTACACCTGTCAAAACACATATTACATATTATATATAGTAACTAAAACTACAGAAATACTCAAAATTTACATATCGACAACATTACAATTTAAAAATTCTTGTGTGGAATAAAACGTATTTTTTAACGGAATACTTTTAACCGTGCCTCAACTCCAGTTAATATCATATGTGGATACAATCAACCTAAGAAAAAGCTACTAGAAACTGACATAAGTTCTATGTTGAGTAGCTCTATACCTACCCTACTTATAGGAGATCTTAACAGCAAGAATAAACTCTGGGGATGCAGAGCAGATAATCCATCGGGACTGAATCTGGAATTATTAGCAACCAAATACGGTTCTCAAGTGCACTGCTCAATCGATTTTATCAACTTTCCATATAAAAGCGACTATCAACCGGATATTTTAGATACAGTAATAACCAAAAATTTTACCATCCCGTTAAATCTGTGTAATTAGCGAGTTAAACTCGGATCATTTGCTAGTAATCATCACCTTTGCAAAGCAACCTGAATACAGACCTAAAATTCCTAAGCTGATCAACTGGGCAGAGTTTGGAGACTCACTGAATAATCAAGAATTTAACTTATCAGCTACTCCGAACGAGTTAGACGCAAAAATCTGACTTCAAAGATTAAGGAAGCAGTCTCTTGAACGAAACCCTTCAAAAGGAACCCTACAAGCAATTACAAATTACAACCTTCCCCTTAAAAACATCTTAGACCTAATCAAGGAAAAACGGAGGGTTCGCCGTGAATGGCAACAGACGCGTAACCCAGAAATAAAAACTACACTGAATAGACTAACTCATACAATTTCTCAGGAACTAGATGCCTATAGAATCAACAATTATAGAAAATTCATCGAAAGTTTTGAAGTAATTGACCAACAAGGAAAATAACACGGACATATGAAGAAATACCTACCCTATTAGTCAATGAAACACCAGTATTCTCGGACGAAGACAAAGATCCAACACTTTTGCGGAATAACTGGAAGAATGTTTTCGACCGAATATCAATAATGAGAATATTCGTCGCATTACCACAATCCAACAATATAATGAATCTCATCTAGGTACTACCGAGACCGACAGTATCTCAGTAGAAGAACTAAAGACAGAAATAGCAAACCCGCCATTAAAAAAGCTCCAGGCCTAGATCAGATACCTAATATAGTAATAAAACACTTTCCGGCGAAACTACTGAGTCACATCACAGGATTTTTAATTGCTGTCTGGAAATTGGCTACTTTTCGGTAGTATGGAAAAAAGCGCAAATCCTAATGTTCAGAAAGCCGGGCAAAATCAATACGGACCCAGTCAATTATCGTCCAATTAGTTTCCTCTCATCTTTATCTCGACTATAAGAAGAGTTAAGCCTCCTCAAAATAATCCTAAACGTCTAGTACGGATTTAAAGAGAAACACTCCACTAACTGGCAAGAGTAACGGAATATATCGAGGAAGGGTTCGAGACTAAAAAGTTTACAGCTGTTGTTTCGCTGGATGTAGCAAAGGCCTTTGATACTGTTGAGAATCCGTATTTATTTATTGATTTAGTCGTCAATTGGGTTGCCTACCGAGTAGGGGCGTCAGCGCTTTATTGTTAGGTGGGGACCTGCGAAGAATCGTACGTTATTTTTAGTACCTTTTAGAACTCTGTTGTGTAAGCATCGCGTTCGCTCGGCTCATGTATTTCTCATGTATTGAGTTCGAGTGGTTATAATAACACGTGCTTTGTTGAAATAAACGTTGATCAATGACTTTGTAAGCGTTTTGTTTCCGAACCATCGTGGAATGTAAGACCGGTGGTCTTATGATTCGCGACAATACTGTCTGCATTAAAGGATTAAAATACAAACTCAATCAAACGGGGTTAAGCAACTATTTACTTGCCATTCTCTTCTCCTTCCTGGAGGAGAGAACTTTCTCCGTCACCATCAATGGATAGTCCTCCAGCACTCGAAGAATACTTCTAGGTGTCCCACAAGGTAGTAGTTTATCCCCTGCTCTGTTCAACATCTTTATGCATGATATCCCGATCGACGTAAAGTTCAAAATGGCCATGTTTGCGGGTGACATGTTAATAATGGGACAAAACGACATCCTTATTGATGCTATTGAGACACTTCAAAGGTCAGTGGACAAAATCCAGAAATGGTTATCAAAATGGGCCATTCTGCGCAATGCCAGACCAAGATTTTTTTGCTAAGACCTTATCGAAATGCTCCTTATATTATTATAAACGATCAAGAAATACAATGGAAAGCAAAAGATGAAGCTGTTAAATAATACCTCGGAGTTCTCCTTGATCACCGCCTCACTTGAAAACTCCACATAAACTCAAAGGTCAACCAAGGATATGCCAGGCTTCGCCAACTGTAACTGTATCCGCTGATCAACAGAAAATCACCAATGCGAACTGAGTGCACTCTACTTCTTTACAAAGCCCTCATCAGGCCACTAGTAACTTACGCCTGACCAGTTAGGTGTAATAATACCTCTACTTCTAATATTGATATTATGAACATCTGTCCTGAATGAGATTTTGTTGTATTGATACGGGGGCTTCTTCAACAAGAGAAGCTAGAATGATAACAAATGCAACTTTCTTCTGTTGGACATATTCAACCAACCAGCATCTATCAATTTATGAGACACATGATCATACCGTTTTAAACCGTATACAAGCCTGAGCCAAGCATTCTGTACCCGCTGTACACGACTTACTGAAGCGCTATCCAGACAGGTGCCAAACACCTTATCACAAAAGGTGAAATGATTAAGTACAAGGGTATCGCACTGTTTTAAAAATGAAGTTTTAGATATTGTGTGCCTAATGCCATAAATTAATTTCAACGTTGCATATGATTTATTGGTTTTCTGTGTAATATGTGTTTTAAATCTAATATCTGAATCCTGATACAATCCCAAATTACGAAAACAGCATCCTACATTAATTCGCAGACCATCAACTTCCATACTGAATTGAGGAGAATGTTCCTCCCGCAAACCCCGCCTACCAAAAAGCATCAATGCCGTCTTGGCACCATTCACCTTCAAATTATGTGCAGACGAAACTTCCACTAAATTCCTAATTTCCCGCGTTAAAATAGTTTCAGCCAGAGACACATCTGCGCAAAAACGACAGCTACAGTATTTCAAACTATTTGAAAAATTGGATGTATATAACGACAACAAAAGTGGTCCCAATATAGAACCCTGCGGCACACCCGCCGACGCTCTCCAAGACTCAGATATAGAGTTGTTTATTTTAACTTTTTGGTATCTATTGCACAAATAATTGCTAATGATATAGCATTAGCGCTAAACCCAACAAAATTTAAGACAGAACTTAACAAGGAATGGTTTACAGTATCGAAAGCTTTTGAGTAATCCAACAAAACTAACGCGGTCATATCGTTTTCATCAATCGCTAGGAGAATGTCGTCGGTAATATGCATTAACGCTGTTTCACAACCATAATGTTTACGAAATCCAGACTGATTTAGAGGTAGGATATTATAGCCGTCAATAAAAGTTCTAATCTGCCAGTCCATAACTTTCTCCACAACCTTTGCAAGAACCGGGAGAATGCTAATAGGTCATAAATGCTTGTACTCTTGGGGATTAGAAATGTTTGGTAATGGAGTTACCAGAGCGGTCTTCCAACAGGAAGGGAAAATGCATTTCTCCAAACAGTAATTAACTATATGCGTCAAATCTGGGAGTATAAAAGGACAGCAGTACAAGAACATTGACAACGAAATACTATCATCTCCGACAGCATTAGATTTTATTTTAAGTAAATAACTTGCAACAACGTTTTCATGTACAGTTTCGAAATCAAAATACTTCTGAAATTCACATTTATTGTTACTGTTATAAAAGTGCATAACATCACTTGAAGGTGCTCCCAATGAACAACCTGTCTGGAGAAAGTGGTTATTAATGTCGTTCGCATTTCTTAAATGCATGGGCAAAGTGTTTACTCTATCCCTGATTACTCCGAAATCACGAACAACACGCCACATCGCAGATGTCACAGTTCGACTCGTTGTCCTCTCAAAGTACACCTTTTTTCAGTTTTTATGGCATTTGTTACGTGTCTTCTCAACGTTTTATACTGCTCTAGGTCTAATACATTTTTTGTACGCTTATATTTAGCATAAGCTTTATTTCTAACCGCGATCATTTCCTTGATTTGAGGTGTAAGCCACGGAGCAGGTTTTTTTGTAAATCTTTTCGTTTGTAGTGGCGCATGTAAATCAAATAGATCTAGTATTAAAGAATTAAAATAATTCACTTTTTCATCAATGCCATTAATTTTAAAAATTAATTGTAAAGGTAATGATTCAAGATCTCTACTAAACAGATCGAGATTGAACCTCTTAAAGTCTCTATAGGTTCGAAATGTAGGAACAGCGTTTGTACTAGCAATTTTTAAGTGAGAGTGTACCAGTTCGTGATCTGACAGGTCAGGTAGTGAATGTAAACCAAGCAGGGTGAAGTCTTCACATGAACATGCAGCAATATTTATTAAAGTTTCGGAATTAAGTGTAATACGGGTTGGTTGATTAACAAGTTAAACCAGACCAAACGACTCCAGCAAATCACGGAAAATGCGTGAATATGTACTTGCAGGGTGCAACAAATCAATATTTATATCACCGGCAATAAATCGTTCATTACATTGTGGTATAGCTAAACTTAAAGATTCCTCGAGAGACTCAAAGAATAATGGCAGATTTCCGGTCGGGGGCCTGTACATTACACCAAAAATATATTTAACTTTGTTAATAGTTACAGCGATCCATAACTGTTCTAAATGATCATATGTTATTGTATTAACCTCCGCCTCCAAAATTACAACCTTTTCTTCGAGAATATTAACCTTTTCCTTGTATTCCCTGAGTTCATCTCTTAGCATGGACGATATTGATTTGGCGATATTGGCAATGAACGACTCTTTCTTAAATAACTCAATCAATACCTCCTCATAATCACTCAATTGTTTCTTGGTGATCATCATTCTCTTTAACTAATTAACACACTTAAGTTAAACAAAAAAACTAAACTTTAAAAAGTTGAAAGTCAAGTTAAATTAATCGGCAACTCAAACCACCTCGATAATTTTGATCGACATCACCTGCAGAGGCACGCGCACGTCTAGCTTGGTTGCAGGTTTATCACAAACTCAAGAAAAATTCAAAAAAAGGAGTCACAATCTTGACAAGGTGTTTTGCTAGTTGATAGGTAGGAGAATTTATGACACTGACAATAGGACGTAGTGGTTTCTGAAGAAAGTTGCAACATGGCAACCAGAAAGTTTTTAGTTCTAGGTTTAGTGTTAGTTCTAGTTACAAATAAATTTTGGTTGGGTTGAATCTAATTTTTTTTTTAGCAAATTACAAAAACATCACCGGAAGATCGAAATAAAACAATAGTGAACCTAGCAAAATCCGATTTATTAGGTTTACATGGAAATTTAAACATAAACGAAGGCAAGGACAACGAATTATCCTTAGTCAAATTATATTTATTATCGGAAAATTCCCCCAATCTTTTACAAGAGGGTATAGCTAGATTGTTAAACGCAATATCTTCATGTACTCTAGGTAGAGATTATCTATGTCAAGATGACCGAACAATAAGATTTTCCATAATACCATTAGTTTGCGGTAGAAATTCTCAAACAAATTCAATTGGAATAAGCGAGACAACTAAAGAACATTTATTAGTAACATTGCAAAAATTAAGTTTAAGAAGTAAAATGCGACTCGTTATGATTGAAAGTGGTCTTCCAGAGTATTTAGTTGAATTTTTGAGTAATAAACACGATGCATTAAGTGATTACTGTTTAGAATATTGTTGCGCGTTATTTATGAATCTATGCTTACATAAAGAAACACATTTTGGAATGAAAAATATTTCAAATTACCTTTTAGATATGTTAATAAAAATATTAACTAATCATGAACATTGTATTCCCTACCTTAATGGGGCAATGTACAGTTTATTTAACGACGAAGCTTTAAAAGAACAAGCAAAAAAAAGTCACCTTCATGCTGTCCTCTTGGATCAAATCAAACACTTTAGTAACAACTGCGACATTCAACAACAATTAGAGTTAATTGTTAAAGAAATAGAAGGTAAATTAGTAGTGATGGCTGGTGCCTGTGACATTGATTGCCAAATTCATGAAGATGTTGAAATTGATTATATCGAACCGGAAATTGATATTGATGATCCGTTGAGTGAGAACGTAAATGGAACGGATTTGCGAGCTTATGAGAAACAACGAGGGCAACCGGAAGCTTCTTCCTTTGCTTGTTTGTGTCAACCGGTGATGCCGTTCAAAAAAATTACAATTAAATCATTTTGTACTGCACAAGAAGACGACGATTTATCAGGTTATATTGGAGAGAGTTTAGATGCTATTTTATCAACGGTTGCAGAAATTGATAAAGAAATTGCTGCAAACTCAACTAAAAATGTGATCCTTAAAGATTCTCATGAGCAAACGGACCAAAAAGAATTAAAAAATCAAAATGTTTCCGCTCGAGTTGAATCGGCAAATAAATCAACTCAAAATAAAAAAGATAAGTATCGTGATAGATACGATCCTTCTCCGCCCATTATTTATGATCCAATTCATTGTGCTTGTGTTAATAAACGCGACTGCCTAAAGCAAAAGCGAAGAGGAAGCAGTCTAAAGACGGAAAAACTTCCTGGTAATAAAACGTATAATTGCAATTGTATTTCACAGATGCAAAAATTTGTTGAAAATCATTGTGGAAATTGTGATTGTCCCGCGAATTGTAAAACTGTAAAACGAAATTCACAACAAAGCCATCCAAAAACCATTTATCAAAGGTAGGTTAATCTAATGTATTACTATTTTTGAAGTAAATGAAATCTTGTTGAAAATTTGACTATTTAACTTGGAATGCGATTATTTAATTATTATTTAAATTTTTATTTATACATTTCTTTTTTCTTTCCTAGTGACTATTAATCGTGTTTTTAGTTCACGAAAAAACCGAGATGAAGATTTATTTCGGTCCGCTGTTGAATTGATCGCCATGAATTGTTGTAAATCAGGTAAATATAACACTTTTTAATGAAGTACAGTATAACCTGAATATAACGAACAGAATATATTATTGCTTGTTTTTCTGCAAAAAAACACGTTATTTGAAAAATTCATACTTTCGTATGCTACTTGTATTTATTCTTTATTTCCTCTTAACTTTGTTAGAAGATGTGCCAGTCAATATCTACGAACTACAAAATGTGGTTTCAACAAGATGGTTGCCCTTATGTCTTGCAAAAGGACTGTTTCAAATAAGGTTAACCTAAAAACAAAATTAAACAAACAAAAGCATTATTATAGCATTATTTTCTTAAAACTAAAGCAAATGGTCAAATTGTTTGTCGTCGGCACTTTTTACTAAATCTCTTTGCATTTATTTCTTCTGCTGCTGCATAAATATTGTGGCACAGTTTGGCAAGAATTTCAATCGGTTTTTTCACTGTTTCTTTTATGCAATCCTAATAAAAAAATCAAGGGGAGTTATGTCCAGAGAATGAGGAGACCACATAATTGATCCAAGACGCCTAATCCATCTTTCTGGCTATTCTGTATGCAATACCGTACAGGACAAGCATAATTAGCTGGGCAACCATCTTGTTGAAACCACATTTCTCTGTAGATATTGAGTGGTACATCTTCTGACAAACTTGTTAAATTATTTTGAAGGAAATACAAATAACATACGAAAGTATGAATTTTTGAAATAACTGGGTTTTGCAGAAAAACAAGCAATAATATTTCTTAGGAAAAGAAAAATGGCAAGTGTTACACCATTTTGGAATCTTGACTAAACAGGCCATCTTTTAAAATAACTTGCCAAGGGTGTTGTACTAGTCCTTTGTTTAGAAATCGTGTGTCAAACTAAATAGACATAAATTCTTTCAACCTTAACTCAATCAAACTAATACATTTTTTTGTAAAGCTAACGACTTTTGTTGTATGATTTGTGACTGATATAGTAGCATGGTTCAAGGTTTATAACGTTTATATATAAGAGGTTGTCTAGGTTCGTACGCAACTATACTGCGCACTACGTCATATGTGGAAAATAAAACCGCCAAGGAATTCATATTTTTAAAATGAAGTAATTAAACTGATTTAATATGATGATAATATTGATTTAATATATTTCGGTCCACATTTTTTAAATTAGAACAGTAGAAAACAGAAGTTGAATTATTAACTTCATTTTTGATATATATTCACGATTAATTTATGTTAATACCAGTGAAGGTCATTAGTCATTACATAACAATAAGGACTGATGTTACTATATGTTGATGGAAAACATAATATACAGGAAATCATTAAAAAAAAATATAATGAAAATAAAAACATACAATAAACTGCAAACTGCAAAAACATTGAACATTTATAGATTAAAAATGTGTAGAGGTAGAGTATCATATTTATGAAATTATTTTTTTCATTTTTTTTTGCTGCTATGGATGATCGAATTGCTGCAACTCTTCTTTTTAATGCCCTACTTCATTTTAAAGAATTGTATTTATAATTTAAATAATTTATCCGAATTACACTGTTGGAAATAATTCACGAGCACACCTGTATAATCTGAACGCGTGTGTCTAGCGCAATAAAATTTGGTATGGAAATAGTACTAAAGTAGTGTAACTTACTCTCACAAGGAGAGCGGCACAACTCTGCTGGGAGGAGAAACATCAATAGCGAGAGTATCCCCCGTGAGCTTCGCGTACCATCGCCACACGACGTGGCATGGAGTCTATAAGTCGCTGTATTGTAGCAAGAGGGATGGCCAACCATACCACCTCAACTCGCCTCCATAGCTCCTCAACGTTAACCGAGGAAGCCGGATAACGTAGAAGTCTCCGACCAGCCATGTCCCAAACATGTTCAATTGGATTCAGATCCGGAAAACGAGCTGGCCTAGGAAGCATTCCTATACAGTGCTCTTCCACAAAGGTCTGTACAATACACCCGATATTCGTTCGGACGTTGTCGTGCATGTATAACAGACCTGGGCGCCGCCGAACGTAGGGAAGCACAACGGACTGTAGCACCTCATCTACGTATCGTTGACCCGTCATGGTCTGCTATACACGCAGCAGACGTGTACGTCCACCATGTGTAATAGCACCCCATACCATAATGCTCGGTTGTCGGTGGATAGGGCATTCTTGCACGCACTGTTCGAGTAGACGATCACCACGTCTCCGACGAACTAAAATTCGCGCATCACCGGTGCTCAATTCGAATCTTGATTCGTCGGAAAGCAAAATGTCCCTCTACTCGGCAACCTACTAATGCCTAGCGTCGACCCACTCGTGACGTACGTTGCGGTGCTCGGGTGTTACTGGAATCCGCTGTATCGCACGACGCGTGCGCAGTCCACTATCTACCAAACGCCGCCATACAGTTCGCGTAGTGAGTGCGCCTTCCCCTGCCGGTGGCCAAACAGCTCCAAGTTGCCTTGAGGAGGACGCACACGACGCTAAAGCGCTGAGCAGAAGAGTGCGATCCTCGTGTGCTGAGGTCGCGCAGGGCCGTCCCGGCCGCGGCTGTAGGTACCTATGTCCTACCTCAGACCATTCTCGCCATGCCCGTTGCACTGCCGATAACGACCGCTTGAGACGACGCGCAATTTCACAGAACGATACACCCTCAATGTGCATACCCTCAAACATTCCTCGCTCAAACTCGCTTAAGTAACGCGATCGCCCATCCATTGCGCACAGAGTACGATAACAGTGTGGTTCCTCACACCACACTAAAAACGACCGAATGTTCCACTTGAATGGCTCAGTCAACAATGCTGCGACGGAACAACTCGAATCTCGATTAATAAACTCGTCTACAGTAAACCTTTGTGCTCCGCAAATATCATGGATTTATCTTCACGCGTTCAGATTATATAAGGTGTGCTCGTGAATTATTTCCAACAGTGTATTTAACTAAGCTATTGTCATTTAAAGTATGCGGCCTTAATGAGAAAATTAGGGACTATGTTTTGTGTTCATTCACACTAAGACGATTCTCAGAAAACCAGTTAAAAATATTTTTTTGGGTTACCAGATTACGGGTTACCACGGGTTACCAGATTTCTGCAATACACTAGTGTCATCGGCAAAAAGAAGATTTCGTTGTTATTATTACTAAGGGTTAACAGATCGTTTATGAATATTATGAATAATATAGGGCCAAGAACCGATCTCTGTGGGACTCCGTATTTGATAGGCAAACTACCAGATGAGTGATTATTATATGTAACATATCGAACGCGATCTTCCAGATAGGATTTTATTAAACTCACACTATTATTATCAAGATGAAGTAGACAGAGCTTACGCAGAAGAAGCTCGTGAGAGACGCAGTCAAATGCCTTTGTCAGGTCGTAAAAGGATACCTGGGCATATAACCTATCATCAAAGCAACGCAACACAAATTCCATAAGTTTACTGACAGCAGCCGACGTCGATTTACCTCTCCTAAACCCAAATTAGGCACAGTGCAATAAACTGTTTTCTTCTAGGAAACACACAATTTGATTTTTCAGGACAGTCTCAAAAATTTTACCGAAAATCCGAAAAAAGTTCGCAACATCGTCAGTAGGCCCCTTTTTGTGCACAGACCCAATTCTCGCGACCTTGAAACAGAAAGGAAATGTTTCGGAAACGATGCACTGATTAATTAACTTACATAGAGAAACATTTATAAGATCAACAACAGGCCTCACCAATGCAGCGTTCAATGAATAGGCATCTTTACTCGATGAATTTTTTAATGGACAGAGAACTTCACGTAGCTGGATAAAACTCACTTCCGTAAACCTAAATTTAACCCTGGCGGCACCCTCAGGTTGATTATGATAGCTGCGTGTTTTAGCATCTCTCACAGTCGAGATGGGTGAAAAAACTTGACAAATACAATCGATTATACTTTTAAATACATTTGGAAATTTTTGTATAAACTTTTGCTTTAATTTTTTTTAATATTCTTATTGTGTAATCCTTTCCCCAGTTTTAAATTGAAATAATCGTTTAAGGTCATAACTAAATTTTTGAATGTACTACTGGTGTTTATTAAACCACCGAATGATAAATGTTTTACCCATGAAGGATATGCATAATCGTGATTACTTTATTCTCGATATGTGTAATCCCCCAATTCTGGATGCACATCTTTTAATTTTTTCGCCATCCATTCAGCGAGATACTCCAACCCATCTTCTTCTTTCACATTGAGATTTTCTTCACATACTGGTAGATCCACATACACATGTGTAAGAAGCTTCTACGCAATTTATTTGCAGTAGAACTTTTCCAACTAAATACTCATCATCTGCTGTATCTGTAGTATTTGTACCACGTTTGCGACAATTTACCCAAAATAATCATCCTAAGCCTATAAAGGGCATTTAATGGCGTTGGATGATCATTAAGCCCTCCTCTCGTTCTAATTTGGCTAAATAAGTTTTCTAAAGCATCTTGGTTCAATCTATTGGTTAAAATATATTTAATGTCATGGCATTCGACCATATCTTTGTACAATAACTTTATAGACACTATTGACATTAACACTCCTTTCTGAAACGTTTGCATTGCGTTCTTTTCAATACACTTCATATTTTTTATTGTGTAATACATTTTGTCCAATATTTTATTTTGTTCTGCTAATGTAAGCCCATATGCAGATTTAGTTGGCACCTTGTTATATGGTGTACGGGAATTCATAATATCAAACCAACCATTTACTATTTCAACAAAATCTGCTTCATTTGTGTTTGAACAATACCTTCTTAACGCCACCGCAATGGTATGTGATAGCAGTTGAGCTGCTAATGTAACATTTTGCCTTTCGTACCTTTGATACTGCACGTGTTTTTCAGTTAATTTGAAGCAACTACTTATTGCTAAGTCATTTGTTTGAATCAGTTGTTCAAATGGTTGTCTATTGATAATGTTCCCGTTTACTTCAAGACCATGATCCAAAAGCCAATTTCTAATTAATTTTAGAAGATGTGGGGCATCAGGAAAAAAATATATATTAGTCCCAATAATTTGGTGTTTTACATAGGTATGTTCACATGTCACACCAAGGTCTCTCCATAATCCTACATTACTCCCACCACAATCACTAACACAAGCTTTCACCGTAGCCAACTTCATATAACTTGTTAATAATTGTATGTAGTAATGTTGGCGTTATTTTTACATCAAATCCTACATAAACATAACATAAATAACATTGACAACTTGCATTTGCGAATGAGGTCCTATGACGCGATCGTGCTTCATGTCGTATTCGTGCCTTTCGTTTACTTTTACTTCATCGTTCAGTAAAACAGCAATTTTGTCTGTTGGGCTCATTGTGTCAGCAGCAACCTCCAAAAATTTAAATACTGATGTCAGAAGTCCGGGTTTAAGGTCCAGCTTTGATGCCCAATTTTGAAGAGTTGAAAGTAATGCAAGTAATGAATTTAAGATATACAAATTAAAAAAAAAATAACTTTAACATGCATGTATCAAATACAAAAAATTTATTTCCCTGGTAGGGGATGATGCAATTTGTCTCTCAAATAGCTGTAGCAATGTTTGCTAAAATATCTTATTGTGAAAGCTAATGTGTTCTTCTTGCCAGTGAACAACCTTTTTATTTTTTAATATTATTTCCTGTGGTTTTGGGGTAAAAATGTTTTTAAATTGCTTCCATGTCTTCTTCTCATCCTGCTCGCTTTTCAATAAGGAAATGGATTGTTTTAGTTGACGATATTTGTCAATTGTCAGCTGTTGTTCCATAAGTGTTTTCTTCGGTCTAAGATTTTCTACATTCAACAATAGAATTCGCGCATCTTTGTCTTCTACATTGGTAACAACTGTATTACTTCTTCATGTAAATCTGGTAGAGTTAATTTAATTATACTTTTCCGCACATTTTTTTTAGTGAACATCTTTGTTAGGTCTTTTCTTATTGATAAAAAAAATTGATGATTTTAAGCGACATTTCGATTGTTAAAAAATACTAAATAGTATATTATATTAAAAAATTTAAAGATTATTTTTTATTGAACGCCTGTATCTCATAAACCAGCAATATTAATTATTAATAATAATTACCTTGAAATCCGTTATTAATTCTCACAGTTACAGAAAAAATAACAAAGAAACGCAGATTTAAAATTGAAATTTCCAATATTGAATACACTTCAACTCTTACCAACTTTTACTAAACAAATGCACGAAGCATTGGCCATGAGGTTGCGTGCGCAATCCATGATCGCTTACGTCACGAAACACTCCTGCTCTTGCCCCTCGCCCACAAACTAAAATCAAAGTATTGCAGCATAGGAACTTAGACAACCTTTAATATATAAACCTTGAGCATGGTTCACAAGGAATACATTATTAAAAAAATCACTATTAAATTGCGAACATTTCTGACCGAACTACCTAAAGATATGATGTACGGAAACAATTTTTAACATTTTCAAAAATATGTCTATTACTACTTAAGAGACATAGAATTTTTTTCTTATTTTTACCAGAACATGTATGAGTTGGCCTCTCACCCTGTGCCCGCTTGACGTTGAGTTTCGGGACACCTGTATATAGAATTCAAGTCGGGTTATTCCTCAAGATGCTTTATTCCATGTTCATAGATAAACTCAGAGTATTCCCAGAGTTGTGTTAATTACACAGGTCGACAAATTTTTAAACCAAAGACCAGACTATACCTTCCAAATAATTTTCGATACCCTGAATCCGAATCTGACGTCAGAATTGCTTCATCACCTAAGATTTTCAAGATATCTTAGCCAAAATATGCGAAAAACACGATTTTCAGCACATTCAAGGCTGAATATACATCAAAAGATAATTTTTCTCCACAGAAATCATTATCCCATTTACAACTATTTCTCTGCCCCCTTAAAATCTTATGTTATTCATTTCAATATTTTTCTTGATCTCTGAGAAATTGTCTCCTAAAACTAAGAAATTGATCCTATTTGAAATAACATCTTTTTATTTTCTAGTTTTATTTACAAGTTTTAAAATGTTTTATTAACACTTCAAAGCAATACAAAATATTAATAAATAACAAATAACAACAAACGTATGGTCTAAAACGAAATTAATGATAAAGAACCTGAAGTGGCCTGCCCTTACCCTATCAATGTCGTTTACAGAGATTGTTAAAAAAAGTTTCTGCAATTAATGTAGTTGATAAATAGATGGCTTGAATTTAAAATTGGCGTACGCAGTGAATTCAAAACATTGTTCCATATATTATGGTATTTTTTTCTCATTTTACAGACGTATACAAAAGTGTATGTGTTCAGGTAAAGTGACTGTGTAATTTGTTGTCATTTATTAGATGTATACGAAAGTATAAATATGTTAGGCTATACATATCAAAAATGTAAGTTTTCAAATAAACGTTTGAAAATGTCTTCAGGTAAAGTGCCATTTCCGGTTGGTGGATTTGGTCTAAAAGTTGTTTACGAGCTTTCGATTTTGGTTTAATAGCTATATACCAAATGTCATTACGGTAACTGATTGCGTTTTTAAGTTATCGTGTTTACACACATACATTTTCTGGAAATGGTCAATATGGACTCAGGGGACCTCAAAACGTGTCCATCAAAATGTCGAGGTCGAATTTTTGCACGATTACAATACTTTGTCTCATATATATACGTACTTCGTATATAGTTCGAGAAAGTAAAAATCAATTTACAATATTTTTGTTTGATATACTTTATTACAATAAAACTTCATAACTTTCACTTATTCTCGAATATTTTTATATTAATTTGTATTATATTGTATTTAATTTTGTATTTTTAAACTTCTTTCCTATTTATAGCAGTTTAGATGTTATTTTAGTTTCTTATAATAACGAACGCGCATCAATTCAAACGATGGCTTAACACACTTACGCTTGTATTGAGCAGCGTTATCGTTTCTTTTCAAAGACCAGCAGTAGTCACCCATCATTCTTTCATACCATCTACCTTGATAGTGTCGCTCTTTTTCTTTGTAATCCTGATGGAATCGTTCACCCATCTCTTCGCTGAAGGCTCCTACATTTTCCGGAAAGTAATCCAAATGGGAAAATAGGAAATGTAGCGTCAAACTCATTAAACAGCCTATTTTTTTAAAGTTTAATAACAATGTCGATACAATGTTTTTATATTGTGGATCCCGATGATTGCCCAAGAAATTTTGTAGAACTTCTTTGTAACTTAACCAAGCATTTTTTTCGTTAACTGTCATTGTTCTTATAAAAGCGTCATCTTTCATTAAGTTTCTTATATCCCCACGAAGATACCTTCCTTACCTTTAGCATGACTTAAATTTGGAAATGCAAACTTAAGATATTTAAAACAGTTTTCATCAGTATTTAAGGCTTTTACGAATTGTTTCATCAAGCCTAATTTGATATGGAGTGGTGGCAACAAAATACGCTTAGTGTCAACAAGACTCTTGTAAACAACATTGTTGGAACCAACCTTCCAATCAAATCTTTCAGGCCACTTTTTTTTAATCCAATGTTGTTCTCGGGCGCGACTGTCCCAAATGCAGAGAAAGCAAGGATTTTTTTGTATTTCCTGATTGTAAACCAACCAAAATATTGGTCATTTTAAAGTCACCACATCTAAACCAGTTATGGATGTTGTAGTTGATTTTTTCAAGTGCAAATTGAAGGTCTTCGTATGATTCTTCAAGGGTATGCTTCAAGGGTATGCTGATGACCTGGTAATCACAATCCGAGGTAAATATGATTCAATCATAACTCAGCTAATGCAGAAAGCCCTACTACTCACCAGTACTTGATGCAGAAGCAATGGGCTCAGCATCAATCCCAATAAAATCGAAATAGTCCCTTTCACTCGGAGAAGGAAGCTACAAATAAAAGCACCCTCCATTGAAAGCAGAACTATTAACCTCAAAACAGAAACTAAATACCTAGGGGTAATACTTGACAGTAAACTAAACTGGAACTCACACTTAGATAAGGTGAGGAAAAAGGCCATCATGGCAAACCAGATCTGCCGCAGGCTCCTAGGAAGGAACTGGGGTCTCAAACCACGAATGGCTCATTGGGCCTACGTAGCAATAATCAGACCCATGGTCGCCTACGCCTCATTTGTTTGGTGGCCAAAAACAAAACATAAGACAGCTCAACAACAGCTGGCACAAATCCAGCGGTTAGCATGTCTTAACATAACGGGTGCAATAAGATCCTGTCCGACGGCTGCTTTGGAAGCCCTACTCGGTCTCACACCGCTCCACATATATATACAAAAGGAGGCAGCCTTAAGTGCCTTATCACTGAAAACAGTTTCTTCACTCAAGTTGATGCAGGGTAACCTCAGAGGACACCTCGAGATCCTCAAAGACCCATGTCTAAATCACCTGATTGAAATTAAAACGGACCTTATACCGACGGAATACAATTTCAACCAACCGTATAAGGTCATATTTAGTAGCAGGGATGATTGGGCGAAAGGAGAGCCTCAACTAAAAAGAGGAGCCCTAGCCTGGTACACCGATGCTTCAAAGACAGTAAGATCTGGAGTAGGCATGGGCATCAGTGGACCAAATAGCCACATCAAATTGCCCCTCAGCTCGGACTTAACAATTTTCCAAGCAGAAGTTCTTGCTATAAACTTCTGCACCGCTTTGAACCTACAGAAGGGACAAAAGGTGCATCCATAAACATTTTCACAGACAGTCGGGCCGCCTTAAAGGCAATTCAGGCCTACACGTGTGGCTCCGCACTGATCAGAGAGTGCACCAACAACCTGAGAGAACTCGCTAGGGGCAATGATGTTACCCTATGGTGGGTTCCAGGTCACAGCAACATTGAGAGCAATGAGAAGGCCGACAAGCTGGCCAAAGAGGCAGCAAACACGCCCTTCATTGGACCCCAACCTGGATGTGGACTACAAAAAAGCCACCTAAAACAAATAATCAACAACTGGGAGGCTTCAAAGATAGCCTTACGCTGGAAAGAACTTCCAGGTCACAGACAAGCGAAGAGTATGATAACTCCGTCGCAAAACAAAACCAAAGAGGTTTTATGCCTCAGCAAAGGGGATCTAAGAACGCTCTCAGGCTACCTAACCGGCCATGTGCCCCTAAAATACCACCTCTTCCACATTGGACAAGCTGAGGATCAAACTTGTCGACTATGCAACGACGAGTCAGAAACTGCTGAACATATACTGTGCAATTGCGTCGGCAGAGGCCGTCTAAGGCACAACGTCTTCGGTAAAACTCCCCTGTTACCTACCGACATAAAGGTTCAAGACCTCAGGACAATACTAAGGTTCATTAAGGACCTACATTTGTCCTAAACCTTTGGAGGGCTAAAGTTACAATAGATCTTATAGGTCGCGGTAACGAGAGGGGCCGCCCTCCTCAGCCCGGCAGCAATAATAATAATAATAATAATGATTCTTTTCGCCTAGTGGAATGACCAATAGGGATTGCTGCGTATTTATTGCCGTTATAGAGCAACACTGCTTTAAGGCTTTCTTTAGAGGAATCTATAAAGAGTCGCCAGTCATCGGACTTATACACACGTATTGATAAGTCCTTCTATATCATTACAATAAACTAAGGAATTTTCACTAGAAAAATATTTCAGAAATTCCTCTTTTTCTGTACGCTGTAATTTTTGTTCCGGGTAACATGTTCCTCTCTTTAAGTCTTGAAGCCAATATTTCAGCTGAATCTTTAGAAAGACTAAGATCGCAAATAAGATCATCTAATGAATCTTGATCAAAAAGTTCAGGGTCTTTCAATCGTTTTATTTTTGTAAATACTGCTATAGTTTTCCCATTAAAACTATAACTTTGCTAACAACCCAAAAAAATTCATAAAAATTAACTGGATTTTGAATGTCCAGTTTCGTAATTGAATACCTCCTGGTTAAAAGATAAATGTATGGTTAAATATTTCAACTTTAAAGTTTCATTTTTAGATATTTGATCACATTTTCGCATATTAGTTTTACTTGTGCGTCAGCATCGCTAACTTGATGTAACTCAACAGCAGTTTATCGAGGACAGAACAAACCGATGTACTTATTAATTTCAACAGATGATATCTCGAAAAAGAAAAAAGATATTTAAATAATTGAAAAAGAGTTTTAAAGGGAAAGGGTAGTAATTTCTTACGTGATGAAGCCTTTTTGAGGTTAAATTTGGATTTAGAATGTGAAAAACCTTCGGGATAGTATAGTCTACTTGTTGGTTTAGAAAACATTTAATTTTTTGTCGGCCGGTGTTATCGTACCCGACGTCATCACAGTATTGGTATTGTAATAGTAATACTGTGATATTGGTTGCATACTTGCAATGATGACGTCGGTTACGATAATTGCAATACCAATACTGTAATATTGGTTGCATACTTGCAATGATGACATCGGGTACTATAATTAATTGTGTATATGATGTACAAATCAAGGACGGTAGTTCTAGTTTTAATTGTAATTTAACTGTTTTTAATAAATTTTAAAAATTCTTTCATTTATCTTTTTAAGATATCACTTTACCAGATCATATCGATTGTGAATGTTACACGACTGTATTTCAATCAAGACCAAGAATTCATCGAACCCCTTAAAAATAATATATGATGTGTGTAAGTAAATAAAGATTTGTGTTTATTAATGAGTTTTTAATGAAATCACAATTTTTTTTTGTTATTTAATGAAATTTACATGTTTTTTTTTATTCTTAAAAACTTAGAAGGAAAATCTTAAAACAGAAATTAATAGGTTGTTTTGACACAGCCGTGTTCACAAAAAATAGGTCAATAAGTCACTATAATACATTTTTTTAAAGAAGATCAAACAACTTAATAGAAAATACTTATAATCCTAAATTAATTAATAATTAAACAAGAGGATAACTGGATTGGGTAGCAATTCCACAATGATTGTTCCTATTTCTAGCCATTTTAACATAACCTTTATCACCCCAAGTTGTACCCCATGAATTTTTAACAATATAATATTCTTCTCCTTCATCTGTTTTTCCATATCCAACTGCTAATACCCCATGATCCAACTCTTGAGAGCTACATTGTGGTTCATAATAAACACCTTCAGAATAAAATTGGAATGATTCATGTCCTGCATCAATAGCAACGGAAATTGGTCCAACTGTAGCAATAGCAGCAACTAAATCTTCTTCATTACCAGAAGAAATATCTGAAAATCCTTTATCGGTAGCTCCAGAATTTCTAGGGTTATATCTACATTTATCATCTTCAGCTTCATAAGGATAAGTATTTTCAGTATCAATTCCATGATTATCTCGAACATAACGGAAAGCATTATCCATCAAACCTCCATTACAACCATTATTTCCATACTTTCCTGAACAATCAACCAAGTTTTGTTCACTTAAAGATACCAATTTTCCTGTTTTTCGGAAATGTTGTCCTTCTAAAGCTCCTGTTGAACTGAAAGCCCAACATGAACCACAATGACCTTGATCTTTCACTTCCGTTACAGCTCCCAAAGTTCTCCAATCAACACTTTCTGGAACCACAACATTGGCAGGTTTAATAAAAGTTGATCCATCATCTAAATCTTCTTGATATGCAGCACTTTTGTAGCCGGTGGTACGATTAAAACCATTCAAAGTATGGATGAATTCGTGATGGAGGAGATCAGCATACTTATTTATCTTCATTTTGAAGGTTACATGTCCTTGCTCATAAAGTTGATTGTGTTTTGCTACTTTGTGAGAATTTTCCATAAATATTTTCATTCTGTATTTTTCTTCAGTAGGATCTTCGTATGATTTTGAATGATGTAACTAAAAAAAATTTTAATTTCATTTATAACCTCAAAATTTAAATCTAATGTCACTTTGACATTTTAACAAGAATTAGTGTAAATAAAATAAAATGTGATTAAAACCTGATTTCAACTTCCAAGAATTAATTATTTAATGATTCAGAGAATGATGTAATCTTAAATTTAATAATCATCATCAACTACATCAAAAGATTAAATTTAATAACAAAGAAAATAATCAATATTAATCATAATAAATAAAAATGAGTGGTTATTGTGCTTATCTTGGCTTAGTCATCATAAATTATGCAAAATTAACAAAGAAAAACACGATAACAAAATGAACCAAAAAAGAATCCTCCATTTTAGGTTCTTTTGTGCGATTTTTTTTTAGACGACCAAATTATAGAGTATTTTTGTTAGATTTACCTTAAATGCTTTCCATTGTTCTTGGACGAGGTCGAAAAATGACACAGCTTGTGTCGTAACTAAAACGGCAGCGAAAATTAGTAAAAACTTCATTTTTCTTAACCTATAAAAAAAAATAAACGTCAAAGAAAATCAAACGTCATTTTGACATTAAATAAAACGCATATTCTATTGTTTACCCCAACTGATTAAATTAGAAATAGTACATAGACTTACTTATTTTAGACGATACTTTTTACTTCGAAACGTTTACAACAACACTGAATAATGTGGGAAGTAGGAAGTGGTATTTATTACATCAGGAGGCCAAACATCACATGACTTTTAGGTTTGTGGTGGGGGCCACAACAATACCGAGAATCGACCCGAATGAAAAGAACTTCTCTCGTCTTATTCGGATTAAAGTTCAGTTTAAAGTTTTATTTGACTGCGAAACCAGATAAATTTTATCACTTTTTGTTTACCTACGATTTTTCTTTAAAAATTTAAATATAGATTTCTTTTTTATCGGCGCTGTCAAAAAAATTAAGTTCTAATCAAACATTATTTATTAATTTTCTTATCAAAATTATTCATTAATCTAATTTACATTAATTAATTTGATAAATATCGTTAATAATTTCATTAATTTCGCTTTTCTGAATTGATTTATTTAAAATGTGACATTCGTTTCGGAACCACATTCACATCAGTCGCGAAAAAAATGGCTGAACAACATTATAACGTTACGGCGGAACAGCGAAAAATTTTAGAAGAAAAAGCTAAAAGAAGATTAGTCCTTCGTAATGAGTTTCTTAAACAATCCGCCAACCCGTATAGGCATGCATTGAACGAAGGGGGCACCGTCGTGAGTACATTTTTACGTTTTTTTTGGGATGACATAACCTGGTTTTTAACATACCTGTCAATGACACTGATAGATGGCGGTGTAATTTATTTATTTTTTTTGGTATAATTTATATTTTTTTATTATTAAAACCGTTAAATCTGATGCAATAACGAACTTGAAACGTTTATAATTAATACATACGCACACTGACACGCGTTCTTATTAAAACCACGTTAGATATCGAGAATAACAACAACAACTTCTTGTCAAAGTTGCGTAATTGGAGTCGCACGCGACCCAGTTTAATTATTTCTGTTTATTTTGCAATTTTAAATCGTACTTTACACTCTCCTGATCGTTTAGAATTGTTAAAGTTTGTAAAAAATTTTGACATTTAATTTGACATTAATTTTGAAGTTTTTTATTTTGACAGATAACATAACCTCTAAAAAAAATTTTTAAATTTAGGTTATGTTGGAAATTATACTTTTAATGTTTTTAAATCACCTACATTCTTTTGAAATCAAAACAAATTTACACCAGAAGCAGTATCTCTTCAAATAATGATAACAAATTTGGATTAGGTTGAATTTAGTACGTATTTAGTTCCTTGTTTACTTTATTTTAATCTTAAAAACACAATTTTTTGCTTTTAATTTTAAACTAATGGATAATACGCAGCTGTAGCTATTCCACAATGATTATCGTTGTCTCGAGCCATTTTAATGTAACCACCT
Source organism: Onthophagus taurus (assembly GCF_036711975.1). Taxonomy (NCBI): domain Eukaryota; kingdom Metazoa; phylum Arthropoda; class Insecta; order Coleoptera; family Scarabaeidae; genus Onthophagus; species Onthophagus taurus. The sequence continues at coordinate 5,808,054 of NC_091968.1, read as the reverse complement.
AGGCCCCATTCGGTGCCATAAGAATTTTTAACCAGCCAATATTTTGTTCCATCTGGCTCCGAACCGTAACCAACCACTAAAACGGCGTGATTTAAACTATCAGCATCATTTTTACACTCTTCATCGTAATAAATTCCGTTTGAATAAAATTGAAACGTTGATTGACTGGCATCGATTGCTACTGAAACGGGTCCTTGCGTTGCAACAGCTGTTGCTAACGCGCTTTCATCGCCTGGTGGAATCTCAACATATCCTAGAATCAAAAATTATAGTCATAAAAATTTATTTAATATATTTCTGACCTGTTACGTTTGCCCCGATGAAATTTGGATCAAATCTGCACGATCCTTCCACTCCTTCGTAGGGATAAGCGCTTAATACGTCAATTCCAGGATTATCTTTGATGTAATTAAAGCTTTCGTCGACATAGCCACCGGAACAACCCAAATTTGAATATTCTCGGGTGCAATCTATCAAATTTTGGGGGCTCAACTCCTCCAAATAACCAGATTTTCGGAAGTGATGGCCTTCCAAGGCTCCTGTCTAAATAATAACTTTGTAGTTGTTGTAATTCAGAAATAAATTATTAAGCTAAAAGAAACAAATCAATTCCTTAAATCGCTGAAATGTTGGTATTGTTACATCACAATAAATTGATGAACCATATAATATGCGTTCGAAGAATCTATAGAATTAAAAGACTATGTAATAATGATGAGTAAAACGACATTTAAGTAGGTTTTTGTAATAACTCCGTGTGAGACATGTGATTGTTTGTGACATGTTTCTCACAGCAAATAAGTGATTTAACGTGTTGATATTATTGCAGCTTTGTTACTATTTTTGTTATTATTTAAGGCGAAGATGAAAGTGGATGCTTTCGTAGTGATAGTTCCTTGCGTTTCAATTGTAAAAGTATAATGGCAAATTACAAAATAAGTAATTTATACAAAACATTATGTAACATCTCATTCGTAATTTTATTCTTAGTATCCTCTGAATTTCAAATTTGAAAATAAATAAATAATACCTTTTAACTTCATGTTGTAAAGAGAAGATCTCTTAGATCTTGTAATTTTTAATTACATATTGGTAAACTTGAAACTATTGTGACAGAATGCATAATTCGCCTTTCTGCACTGAGAGAATGTGTTTGATTAGACGCTTAGATAGAGAATGTGGGAATGTGCGAAAGGGATTGAAGATAAAATGATAAAACGAAATGCACAATCGAAAAATTTCATGCAAGTAGAGATGGATCAACTCGATTTATTCCATTTAGTCCATTCGAGTTAGACTGTTACTAACTCAAGTTGGGTTACAAACTCGCTTAACCGTACCGCCAAACATTTTTCAGAAATCTGGAGGTGATTCAAATGATAGTTTAGGATTATCAACCTTTACAAATTGTCGAAAATAAAGGTTTCCGCCAATACACCAAAATATTAAATACCGGTTATGAACTGCCTTCGAGAAAAAAGTTGACTCAGATGTTGGAAGAAAAGTATAACATGGAGTCTACAACCCATAAGGAAGAATTGCAGGTCGTTGAACATATTGCTTTGATATCAGATATTTGGACGTCAGACAGTAATAAAAGTTTAATTAGTGTGACCGAACATTTTATAGAAGAAACAAAATTGCAATCATACAGCTGAAAACATAGCAAATGTTATTCAATAAATATTGGAAGAGTGGCAGATAAGTTCTTATATAGTGACTATAGGTACAAACAATGCAGCTTCAATGAAAAAAGCAGTTAGCGAAATTGAAAATAAGCAATACCATCTTAATCTTGCCGTGAAAGACTGTACAGAAAAAGTTAAAATTAATTTAGGAGATACCACCGCTAATAATAATCAGTTATTGCAAGTAATAAATAAATGCCGAGCGATTGTATCATATTTTAAACATAGGCACAAAATGTTCATATGCCTTGGTCGCCATGCAGAAGCAAATGAATTTGGATGTAATCAAGTTAAAGCAAGATGTTCCCACTCGCTGGAACAGTACTTTTCATATGCTCGAACGCCTACTAAAGCTCAAGGTTCCGCTTTCTGCTTGTGGCTATGAGATATTAGCCAACATAATAATAAAATTAACTTTTGGCAGACTTTAGAGTGCGAGGGACGTCGGGGCGTATGTTCGCTGGACCCCAATCGGTTGAATAGATTCTGCTTGGGTTCTTCTTAATTCTTGAATTGGTGATTCTTGAATTTTTCAGTTGAATCTCCTTTGCCGGGCTGGTTTAGTCGGGTTGAAGGGATAATTTTCAGGTTGTGAGTTGGTTTAATCGGACTGGGGGAAGAATCTACCAGGTTGCGAGTTGCTTTGATCGGGGTCACCAAATGTGGCTATGAAGTATTAGCCAACATAATAATAAAATTAACTTTTGGCAGACTTTTTATTTTGTGTCTGTTATGTTTTTCTTCAAAAACAATTGTGTGCAAATATAAAAATAATAACAAATGAAATACAATTTTATGTTTTTAAATGGAGCTGCTGCCACAGCACGCTACACTGCTACTTTGATTGATATTACCTCCACCGAATCTGGATTCTGAAGGGTGGTTATTTGCTAAAGACGTAGTGGCGTTCTTACATCCGTTTGAAAAGGTAACTGTAATTTTATCCGGGGAAAAGAAATCCATCACTATCATCTGTTATACCTCTCGTATTTGGTCTATTGACAAACCATAAATAGCAAACCTTCAATGACACAGACAGGCAAGCACTTTCAAAGAACTCTTGCTGTTATAATAGAGACGCGACATGGGGTTTATGAGATTAATATAACAGCAACAAAAGCTACTTTTCTTGATCCGCGATATAAAAAATCAGCATTTAGTTCAGAAAACAATGCGCAAATGTGGATAATAAATGAACTAAACGACTACTTATCAACGGAAACCTTGAACTCAACTGACCAAACTTCTACATCTACTGTTTTTGCCGCTGTTTCTACTTCTACTATTGTAGATGATATTTGGGAGTGTTATAGACCGAAAAATATCAGAAACCGTCGAGAAGTCCAATTCCACTACAACTTGTTCAGCAGCCACGATGATAAAACTATATATTGAATTACCATACATAGACAGAAAAAAAGATCCTCTCCAATTCTGGAGTGAAAAAGAAAATGTCTATTTCTGAAGCTAGCTAAAATAGCGCATAAATACCTCTGCATACCAGCGACTTCGGTGCTCTTGACTGTTTCGTAAAGCGGGTATTTTATATAATAATCGAGGAAACTACTAGCACCCAAAAAACTTAATCAAATACTGTTTCTCAACACGCTGTATTAAAAATTATTCTTGTAATTCAACTTTGAATTAGTGTAGATTCGTTAAAATATATTCTTTTCTGAATTATAGTAAGTATTTTATTTATTACCTACGGTACACTTTTAATAATAATGTCCGACCTTACCTAAAAAAATACCATAATGTGAGTCAAAGAACACAATATTGACTAGACATCCATCAATTCTAACCAGTGCGAGATTTGCGAATTTACAGATTTCAGATTTTTGCTACCAACTCGGTTTACGCAAAAACCCGAGTTGGCCCATCGCTAATTTTTATTTATTTATTTATTTGTTCTCTTTTGGGATGCAAACAGGACAGGCCCAGTAAACGTGTACATAAAGTGTAGAACCGCGGCATTTGAAAAGGCAAAAACTGTGCATCGGTGGGCATAATTACAATACGGTAAGCAAAATTTATACGACAAATGGACTTGTTCCAGGCGGTCGATGTAGGTATGATATTGACGGTTCCAAACGACAGATGCGTAATTAAGGACAGAGGAAACAAAGGCATAATATAGTGAACGAATACAGGACAGATCAGAAAAAGGACGGGATATGCGACATATAAATCCCAGCATGCGAGAAGCCTTGTTAACGATATAGTCAATATGAGCCGAAAAAGAGAGTTTAGAGTTAAAAATAACTCTAAGGTCTCTCACGCATTCGGATTGTTTGAGGATAATTGAGCCAAGGGAGTAATCAAAGACGACAGGATAGCGTTTGCGAGTAAATGTAATTTTACTGCATTTATCAAGGTTTAAGAACAAGTTACTTCTTAAACAATATTCATGTAACCTGTTTAAATCGTCTTGCAGTTTTACACAGTTGTCGGTAGAACAGATGCGGCTAAATATCTTGCTATCATCGGCGTAAAGTGGAAAATTTGAATGGTGAAAGCATGCATGGATATCGTTAATGTAGAGTAGAAAGAAAAGCGGTCCCAGATGACTACCCTGAGCGACGCCAGAAGAAATATCTCTAAATGCAGAGCGGTAATTACCTATGCTAACAGCCTGCGATCTGCCTTAGATGTAAGATGAAATCCAGGAAATTAAACCAATTGGAATGTCAAAATTAGCAAGTTTAGTTAAAAGGATCCCATGATCAATTCTATCAAACGCCTTGCTATAATCGGTGTATATGGCGTCTACCTGGCAATTGTCATCAAGAGAGCTTAGTAAAAAGTTGGAATAAGAGATTAGATTAGATTCCACTGACCTGCCTCGGTAGAAGCCATGCTGTTCAAGGATTACAGATGATTTAACACTATACATAATAAGATCGTAAACAAGACGCTCAAAGACTTTAGAGGGGATTGAGAGCTATTTGAGGGCTAATGGCAAGTAAAACAAGTTTGGGAACCACGGAAAAGGACGACTAAGGAGATCTGGGAGGATGTGAAATACTTAAAAAGAGGGGCAAATTCCGAGTTTCAAAAATTGATGCCAGAAACAAAGTATCCGCAACTTGTGAATTATTTTTAGTTTTTGGTACAACATTTTTTTGAGTGTTTCTATGCAAATATGACGTTAATAATTGGTCTCGATAGACAAAGCATGTAACAAGATAGTGAACAGATGATAAGTTGCTCTATTCGATCTTCATAGGTAAACTTGGTCGGTTCTAATGCTAGTGTTAGTTCTAGTTTACGTTGTTATTCAGCTTTAGATTGTTGAACTTTTTTATTGATCTAAAATTAGACTAACATTAGAACTAGAAACATTCGGGTTTAGCCGTCTTAAGAGACGCAAGGCTAAACCTGAATGTTTTTAGTTCTACGTCTAGTGTTAGTTTTAGTGTTAGCTCTAAGCTGTTAGTTTTTTTATTACTTACCGCACTAAAAGCAAAACATCCACCACATTTTCCTTGATTTTTAACCGATGTAACACCCCCCAAATCTTTCCAATCGAAATTTTCCGGTAAAAGCACGTTTAAACTTGGAATATAAGTGGTTGGGTTATCTTTGTGTCCTCCGTTTCTTTTCGCCGGTCTTCCATAACCGTTATAAACGTCGTTGTATTCGTGAGTTAACAAATCGGCTGTTGGATTTATTTGTAGTACGAATTTCGAATGTCCGAATGAGTAATCTTGATTGAATTTGGTGATTTTTTTTCGATTCTCAAAGAAGACTTCTTTTCGGAAATTTTCATCTTCAAGAGTTGGATAGGTTTTGTTAAATGACGTCTTGAAGAAAATCCATTCTTTTAATAGGAGGGTATCTTCGATTTTTCTGTCGTGGGTTTCCAAATTTGGATGAGTTCCATGGGTGAGAATTAATTTATGGTTTGTTGTTTCAATGTTGAAGTGTCTTTGTATGGATATTATTGGAGTTGGAGTTAAAAGAAGGGTTAATATGGGAAATAGATGAACCCTAAATTTTTTTTTTTGATTACTACATAGATTTCTTGAACTAAAATTAGAACTAACACTAGAAACTTTCGGGTTTTCAGACCTTCTTCAGACACTAGTTCGAAGTGTTTCTAGTATTAGTTCTAATTTTAGTTCAATTCACTCGTAATTGGTAATTCACTCGTATAAGGCCGTGAAAGCCTTCGTAATTATACTTACATTTCTTGTTATTATTTATGATTTAATTGATTAAATTGAGAAATTATCTTCAAGTGAAGAGAAAATCGTTACTAAAGACTCTCTTGGGTTGTGATGAAACTTATATAAGTAAATTTCTGATGGCATGGAAAAAAATGAGAAGAAGCGAATGAGTTACGTAATTTTTCGAAGCAGTGGGGTTTTCAATCCCATTGACATTCAAATAATAGTCGCAAAACTGGCCGATTTTTTTAATTTATAAACAAGTCTTTAAAAGGTAAACCTATCGATGACTCTTCATTATTTAAAACTATTTCAAAGAGGGAAAAAAATCCCCTTTTTTTTTTCAATATCATTATTATTAAAAGTTCATTCGCATTTACATAAAACAGAAAAAAAGAAAAAATAATAAAAAGATTTTGGTGTTAAAGTTCAATGTCGAAATATTTCTTTATAACTTTTAAGCTTATTATAAATTATATGTAGGTGTCAAGAGTCTCTTGAAAAAGAAGGCTGTTTGAACGATAAATAAAAATCCTCTTGTGTCTATTCAATGCCTTTTCTCGAGTATTTAAATAATTCATTAATTATTCATGAAAAAATCCAAAAATAATGTTGATAAAGGAAGATTTTCTTGGCTGGTTGTTAAATTACGTCGTTTGACGTTATTTAAATGATGTCGTTAAGAGTTGTGCAAATCGAGTATATAAAGACTTTATCATTTGTGTTGCGATATGTTTAGTGGCTACAAACAGTAATTTCTTGTTAAATCTTTATTTAGTTTAGTTTCTTATCATCATGATTAATAAATAAAACGCAAATATTTCTGCACTTATCGATGATTATGTTCGATGGTATTTGTTGAGTTTGGTTTTGACCGATTTCGACGAATCCACACGTCATTTCAAGAATTGCAACTTAAAATGAATCATGGAATGCATGCACCACATGTTAACTAAAAATTTTATAAGGTATTCAGTGGTAAAGAGAAAAGTAATTTGCCCAGTCTCTAAGGAGTTGTTTAGCAGTAAATGAGAGCTGGACTGGGCGGAATTGTCTTATTGTACAAATCATGTCCGTCATTTCCTGAAGTTGTAACATTTTACGTTGAAACCGGTAGAATCGTTTAAATAGTAAAAACTTTCGAAGAAGAAAGGTAAAAAAAAATAATTTTATCTTGTTAAAATAAACTTGTGTCTAGAAACTAAATACGTAAAGGTTAAAGATATTTACATTTCAAAATAAATTGCACATATCTTAATACTAAGAAAATGTTGATTAAAAGTTGTTTTAACTCTTACTGGTGCAGTGGTACAAAAAATAAATCACCTAAATTTTCACCCAACTAACGCAATGATCTATAATGTAGACCACCAGTTCAAAATTATTTTCCTACTTTCGCAGCCGCGAAAATTGAAATAGATGAAGATATTTATTCCAGTGAAAATGATTCAGATGACAAGAAACCTTTATCTATACTTCAAGCAAGAATTAAAAAAAATAACTACAGTTATCAATAAAATAACCAGCTCAAATCCGATTTTTCAGGCAAACTTGAAGAACAAATGCATACTAGAAAACATTACAGGAGTACGACGTGCGGATAAATAAATACCTTTTTAGGAATCAATTTACTTATGAGGATCAAACATTGGCCAAGTTATAAAGATTATTGGTCCAGTGCACCAGATCTAGGTGATTCTTACATTAGCTCTCTTATGACGCAAAACAGATTTGGTTGGCTATTAGGACACTTGCATATCAATCATTACTCTGCTATGCCTAATAGTGATTCGGAATATTTTGATCGTCTTTATAAAGTATGGCCGTTGTTAGATCATTTAGAAAAAGCTTTTAAGTATTGTCTTTTATCAAGTGAAGTATTAGCCTTGGACGAGTCGATGATTAAATTTAAAAGTAGAAGTGTGCTAAAACAGTATATGCCTAAGAAACTTCTGCGATAAGTCGGGATGCTGTTTGAAATTCGATATTTATATTGGAAAATCCCAGGATTAACTTATGGGACAGAGCCTAGGTTCTAGGCTTGTGTACAAGTTTACTGAGGGTCTTGAACAAAAAAATCATACAATAGTTTTTGATAATTTTTTTAACAATGTGGAACTAAGTGAATGTGTCTCGAAAGTATTTACCTAATTTTAAAATGGACAAGCAGTTCCCAAAGGGGTGAATTCGACTGGTACACAAACGATACAAAACAATTTGCAGAAAAATGGAAAGGTAGAATACACCTTTTATCAAATTACCACAATGCTGAAGTTTGCACGAAAGGTAGTAGAAGAGGAAAAAAGGGAAATACATTGAGCCAACATGAACAGTGTCGATAAATTCGATCAACTTTTAGCTAACTACTAAATAGATCGTCAAAGCAACAAATGGTGGTATCATATATTTTTCCAATTCGTATATACTACCACCAATTCGTTCCAATCCGTATAACCAGGAGGTCAGAGATAATAATACAATGTTTCTAGGAGTTACACTATCAAAAACTCTATCATGGAGGGACCACGTAAAAAAATTTAAAGGAAAATTGGCAACGGCACTGTATTGTTTAAGAATGTTAGCTAAAAGTTTACCGAAGGAAGAAAGAACGAATGTATATTTTGCGTACTTTCATAGTATGGCGCATACTTACCTGGGGCGCATCTAGTGAAGCGGGTGAGATTTTTAAAATGCAAAAAAAAGCAATTAGCATACTTAAAAAATTGGGTTATAGAGAAAGTTGCAGAGGCTATTTTAGGGAGTTGAAATATACAGACAATACCATCCTGTTTTGTGTTTTCTTGTTTACAATATGTTCATGCGCAAAGAGAGACATTAGAAAGAGATATAGACTCTCACACCTACAGTTCACGATATGGAAACAATTTACTGGTACCCTTATACAGAGTATAAGTATTACACACAGTAACAAAATACTTTCAAATATATTTCAATAAAACTATATAATGCTCTACCATCAAGAACAAAACAATTAGACGAGAAGAAATTTAAAGCGGAAGTGAAGAAACATCTAATAGAAAGTGAAATTTATTCAATTCAAGAATACTATGGAAGTAAGATGCCGGGTATTACCTAGCAGAGGAAGAGGAACTTGAAGACAATTTCATGTATTTCTTTTTTTTTTTTATTTATTGACGAATTGAATGTACCATGTTTTGTATATTTGAGAAATAAACTATTATTATTATTATGCTATATAAAATAATGAATCTGCCTGATAGATTGTAGCCCCAGTTTTAGTATCTAATTCCAAAAGGACTAAGAAATCAGGATAAAAAATACAAATAAAAAAATCAAAGCCGTTTGTACTACAGAGTGTGCCATTAAATTCTGTTGCGCATCAGCCTAAGCGTGGAACAAGTAGATGGTGATTCTAGGTCTAGTGTTAGTTCTTGTTTCGTATCATTAGAATTAACACTAGACTTAGACCTAGAAACATTCGGGTTTTGCACTGCTTCTCTTAAATCTGCTAAACCCGAATGATTCTAGTTCTAGGTCTGTTTGTTGGGTGACATAAATGACTTGTCGGTGGAGATGGATTGTGAATTGGGGACATTGTGTTGCGAGGATCTGGGAATTTTGCAACTTTTAAGGACATTATGGAGCGTGTTCTGGGCACTCTTGCAAACCACAAGCATGTTGTGATCTTGAGTGACTTCAATGTCAGATTTGGTAGCGGAGAGTCAGATGCTTTTGAACTGTCTAATATTTTTTCTTCTTTCGGGTTTTCACCGTCTATCTCAGGACCCACCAGGGGCAAAAACTATCTTGATAATATATTTGTTAATTTTGCTGAGGACAGGTTCAAGGCTGGGGTTGTCGTGAATAATATCTCTGATCACCATGGTCAATTTGTCTCTGCTGCAGTATCACCTCCAATTGGAATTCACTACAGTTCTGGGATGTGCAAGAGGGCCCCATTGTGCCTATTTTTAAGCATGGGGATAAAAACGATTGTTCGAATTATCGGCTTATTAGCATTCTCCCGATACTGTCCAAAATATTTGAGCGCGTAATCTACAAACAAATAATGGCACACGTGGAATTGTACGATGTGCTTTTCGAGAATCAGTTCGGCTGTCGACCTGGTAGAAGTACCGGGGATGCGATTGTTAATTTTATGAATGTCTGTCACAGCACGTACGAGGATCAGGAGTACTGTGCTGCTCTATTTCTTGATTTGTCTCATGCTTTTGATAGTGTGTCGCACCGCATTCTTCTCCTGAAGCAGAAGTCTGCTTTCGCTTTGGTTTAAATAGTGTTGCTCTTATCGAATCATACCTGTCCGATAGGTTTCAAGTGGTTAAATGTGGAGACAAAGTATCCGGAAAACTTCCAACCTCGAGGGATGTCCCCCAGGGATCTATTTTGGGGCCCCTTCTGTTCCTCCTTTGCTTTAATGATTTTCCTGGTTACCTGGGAGAGGGTGTAAAGTGTTTGTTGTACGCTGATGATGCCACATTGCTTGTCTCCGGGTTAAACTACGAGGAGGTAATGTCTTCCTCAAACAAACTGTTGACTTCTGCGAATGTTTGAACAAAGACAAAACGGTTCAGACACTTTTCACCGTTAAACGGGACTGTGTGGGTGATTTTCTCCCTGCTAGATTGCTGGGCATAACGGTGAGCTCCAGAGATCTGAAATTTGATGTGCATGTGGCTGAAATTGGTAAAAAGATCTCAAGAAACATTTTTCTACTACGTAGACTGGTGAGCTCGGTATCTGTCGAGGTGGCCAAAACTGCCTATTATGCGTTGATGCACTTAATGATTGACTATGGTATTATTGCCTGGAGTGGGAGTCCAGCAAGTAATTATGTGTTTGGTTTACAACGCAGAGCTGTAAGAGTGTTGGCTAAACTTAGCTATAGGGAAGATTGTCGCCTTGCATTTGAATCCTTAAATATTCTGACGCTTCCATCATTGTTTATTCTGAAATGTTTGCTGTATATTCATAGTAATGATGAACAGTATAAGACGCACGCCGCCGTGCACAGTTGCTGTACCAGAAACTGTATACTTGTATACTGGTCAGATTTTGTATAATAAGTTACCGCAATCTATTAGGGCACGACAACACAAGCAATTAAAAACTGGTATAAAACATTTCCTGATGACAGGTGCGTTCTACTCAGTCGAGGAGTTTTTAAGGAGTGATATTGTCATTGTATGAATGTATTTTTATTGTATTTTCACCCCGACTTATGCGTCTGTTTTTTATTTTGTTGTATATTTTGTTTAAAATGACGTGTGTAAGCCTTTGGCATAGAGCACTAATAAAGTTATTATTATTATAATTATTATTAATGTTAGTTCTAGTTTTATATCATCAGAACTATCACTAGACCTAGAAACGTTCGAGTTTAACCTCTTCTTTTCTTTCTCAAGACGGCTAAACCGGTATGTTGCTGGTTCTAATGTTAGTCTAGTTTTAGATCAATGAAAAAAGTTCAACAATCTAAAGCTGAATAACAACGTAAACTAGAACTAACACTAGCATTAGAACCGACCAAGTTCTTCAGACACTTCTTCAGACGCACGGCTAAACCTGAATGTTTCTAGTTCTAGGTCTAGTGTACTTCCAGTTTTAATTGTTATTCAGCGCTAAATTATTGTTAATTCTCATTGAACTAAAACTAAACCAAGAACTAGATCGATTCGGGTTTAGACGTTAGTCTTTTAAGATGGCTAAACTTGAATGTTATAGCACCTAGGCAAAGCCACTGTGCACTTAAAGAATATATTTTTGTTTTTGTCAAGATTATTGTTTTTTGTAGAATTTACATACTCGTATGTCCAAAATAAACCAAAACAGAATAGGATGTTTTATTTTTATGCAAATGGAGCGGTGGTACAAAAAGTGGATCTCCAATTTTTTTTTAAACTGTATATGCTTTAATGAAATATCATATGATTTCAACCTATATATAACCTTTTAAAATTGTTTACTTAAAGAATCTAAAAAAAACAAACTTTGCTCCAAATTTTGAGCGAAATTTTATGTTAAACACTCGCTCTAGTCAGTAAGAGTTAAACAAAAACATTATTACAAATAAATTATTTATGTTATAGCAATTTTTTTTCTTTTCCAGTTCGATCCAGCAGTTCAACGATTCGTTTCTATGAAAGTAACCACTTACGAACACTTCAAACCGAATTTCAAGAATTCAATAATGTTCCTCGCCCTCGCCGGAATTCCATTTTCGATTTATTCTTATTTCATGTATAAATCGAGAACGGAAAATGAAGCTCGATATCGAAGGGGCGAAATCGCCTACAAAGACCGTCTATTTAAATTTATTTAGAAAAAAAAAGACATTAAAAAAATTGGGAAATCAAGGAAGAACTAGAAGATTCATGATGTTGTTAGTTGGTTTTAAAAGTTATTTTTTTTTCGTGTAAATAAAAGAATTAATCTTATTGATGATTTATTTCTTTTTTACAGGTTGACATTTTGATTTGTTTTTTTAAATCATTAATCAAAATCCCACCTATTCCTGTCCTTTTTATTTTCGGCGATGTTGCGCAAGAAAAAATTATTGAAAGAAAACTAGGATGAAAAGGTATGTTGGTGTAATTATCTTTAATTAAATTCTAATTAACTTTCTCCTTATTTGAGAATTTGAATGCGATAAGATTTATTTCCTTTCAAAATCTAATTATATATTATCTTGATTACATTTAAATCTTTTATTAACGCTCTTCTAACTGTTTATCCCTGGTTATAACTGATTCTTCAAATTTCACCATGTAAGTTGTTCCTTTGTGCCAATGAGCCGATACTTTCGCTGGCTTAAAAAAAAAAAAGATTGATAAGTATCTTAAAATACAAATATTTGACTTTTTAAATCAAACACTCAATTGCGTGTTAAATTCCAGGATTATCGCAACTACACGATTAATAATAATCTCATTTGTAAAGGCGCGTAGTAAGATGCTTTCTTATTTTACCGAGAATTGATCAAAGAACTCGGAAACCTATGGACTTCCCATGTAGATAAGAAAGCGGCTCAGACTATAGTGAGTTATCCTATAAAGTTATACAAAAGAGACTTTGTTCATGTCTTTAAAGGTCGAATTTATTTATTTTCTGATATCGCAGGAAATAAGAATGAATACGATTTAAATACGACGTAATAACGTTGTTTTTAAGGTCAAGATATTTTTAAAATTACTTTTTCTTGAATCGCATTATATTAAAAAGATATTAGGTACAGTAAAACCTCGATAAAACGAACTAATACGGGAAACCATTACAGCCACAAGTCGGTTTTATGGTATCTAAGAGGACTGCTACATTCCAGGAACAGGTGGACAGCACCAAGGCCCGTTCGTGACGTCAGCGCTGAATAATAATTAAAATTAGAAACAACTTGGGGACTAGCCCTATTTATACCGGGAATTTCATATAACTCGCTAATATTAAAAACGTGCAATTATTTACAAAAAAAATTTTAAGGAATAATAAATATTACTTTTAGTAATAGTAGTTAGGATGTACACTGTGTTTATTAATTATCCTACCCGACGTCATCATTGCAAGTATGCAACATAATACGCGATATGCGTATTGCAATACCAATACTGTGATATTGGTTGCATACTTGCAATGATGACGTCGGGTACGATAATTAATTAACACACTGTAGACCAATATCACACTTTATACATATATGAAATTTGACTTTTGTACAATGTTTACATCGTCGATCTGTCTCAGAGAAGCGAATCAAATAACCATTATCATAACGGATTGCCAGCAATGGCTATATGATATGATGTCATAACATCCCAACACTATATGATGTCAATAACCTGAGTGCTATGTATCGCCGAAATGTCAGTAATGAAGAATAGTTTATATTATTAGGTTTCAATTTCTTCACAAGGAGCCACCTATTAACAACTGAAGCATCTAACAGAAGTGAAAAGATTGGCCAGTACTACTTTGTAAGCCTCATTCGCGTTCTGCATACTGCAACAAGTCCATCTAATTTATCCACCCCACCCATTCCTTTATTATAGCTTGGTGCCATTTCAGGCTGCTCTATGGCCATAAGACCTACTTTCTTTGCACCACCATGTACTGGATACAGCTTTTCCTTGAAAGTTTGTAGCCATGGTAACCACTCTATCTTTTCATTGAACAAGTAATACTTCATCACTTCCCATAAACCGGTACATCTGCATGATTTACTCCAAAACCTCGTATAGGGGAAAGGACATTTTTCTCTTCGATTTAGGCGTTTTGCACATATTTTCTTCTCCTTCAGATAACAAAGTAAACCAACACTGGTAAAATAATTATCAAAATAGATATTATACCTTTCATTTTCTCCAATTTCATCTTTATTTATTAGGTCTAAAACGACATTTCCTCCAAATCCAAAGTTATTTTCATCTCTTTTAGTACCTTTTCTTGTATATACATCAAAGCATACCGGATGTAATTAGGTAGTAAAAAATCGGGTGAAAAAAGTTAGGTTATGTTGAACTTTCGATGATCTTTTTTCGAAATTGACGCGCTTTTTAGTTCGTTTTTTTTACACGTAACGAATATGACGTGGCAATCAGTAGCCATGTAGTTTTGAGTTGGTTTAAAATTAATTCGAAATAATTTTCTGTCTTTAACTGATGAACTATTGAATAACTTCCAATTTTGAATAATCGTTCCGAAACTAATTGGTGAATAGCTTGAGCAAGTTCAATTTATTCTTCTAGTATAATGAGTGGTGAAAATTACAACTAAACAATGGGTGGCAAAAAAAATAAGCAGAAAAAACGTGCAGCAGCGAATCAAGCGATGAATCCGCCGCGAAATGTTCGGCCCGGAACATCTAGTCGTCCTACGCAATCACGTTCAGAAGCTAGATTACAAGTTCCATTTTTCCCCATACGGCCAGCACGACCAGTTCAATTTCCATTGCGCAATCAACGATTTATGCAAAGTGTTCCGCGGCTAGTCTTTCCGCAACGTGCCCAACAGCCGCTTATACAATTACAACGTCCGTATCAACAAACTGTGATGGTACAACGACCACAATTCGTTTTACAACCAAGACCACAACCGCCATTTGGTAGTCATCCAAGCCATAATTTTACCTTTGTAAGTCATTTTTCGATCCAATTCATTCAATGAATTTTACTCACTTTCTATATTTTTTATAGCTGCCGAATCCTTATAAGTAATTAAGTATAAGTTAGTCTCGTTATTCCCGAATTATAATTTTTTTTAGTCCTATATCATCAGTATTATCCGGAATGCGTACGATCAGATACTCAGGTAACGGGCCCGGCATTACGTCAAGAACAAGCTCAACGTCTACTTCGCGAATTTGAATGGCAACCAGCTTTGCAAAGTACCTCAATGGCTGTTAGGACGGTATAAGACAAATTATCTAAATGTAATATTCGTGAAATAACGAATGAGGGGGAAGAGCTGCAAGTACAACCGTTCGAAGAGCGACTGCCAGCTTATTTAAGACATTTGTTAGATGTTCTTATATATCCTTCACTTGTAGACAAAGACCAATTTTCAAATCTTAATCTCACAGGTTTACCTTTCATGTATTGCTTCGCGTAATGTTTGCCGTAATGTCTTTTATCTATGGATACGTTTTCTTCCAATCTACCATGTTTTTATAAGTTTTCATTAAGTTTTTCAATAAATGGTCTTAGTTGTGTACAAACTACCTTCATAATTATTGTGAATGTTTATCGTTGAAGTGCATGTTTCGTAGAATTGTTTCAAATCTATTTAGTCGCATACTATCTTGTAAAATTTTTGGCACATCACCTTGGCTTTTCCACACCATTCGTTTGTTCGGGTAATTGACATATCCAGCTACTAACATACCGCTTAACACTACATACAATTCATCAATGGTTATATGGACATTATTGTTTTGGACATTATTGCAAGAACATAATGGAGTAGTATCTTCACTCCAATTGCTCTTCATTTGTCGCTTTTAATAAAACCTTATCGTCAAATAACTTTATAACCTATTTGTCAAGTTTGACTACTGAATTTTCGCTTATTTTAAATAACTACGAAATACGTCTCTTTAGTTATTTAAGTTTTTTATGAAAACGACAAAGTTTTTTAAAAAATAATAAGAGTAAGAAAAGTTTTAGAATTAAATTCCACATGAAATGAAATAGTAATGTACTAAATCCGCCAAAAGGTTAAAAAAATGCCAAAATTTAGGGTACCATCACCCTTAATCAACCCTTTAAAATGCCTCAATTGAGTTCAATTTGCTACCAATTAATACCCTTGGTACACTCATAACATATACCAAATTTGGTTTTTCTAGCTTAATGTATTACGAAGATATTGAATTTTTTAAAAATTTAAGAGCCAATTTTGAAGGCCTATAACTTCTCAGGGGTACAACTTAGTATAGACATAAATTGCGTTAAATCATCTTAATTTATTGTCCTCTACATGTCCCTGCTCTGTGTCGATTCTTATGTGAATCACCCTGTATACCGGGTGATTCAGACCACCCCACAGAAGCGAATTAGTTAAAAATCTTGGCCAAAAAGATATTTTTGTCAATTTTTTTACTTCAAAATTGGTGGAAATTAAAAAATATCTATACAATTAACAAGGATGAAGTATTTTATGATATACTGCGATTTTACTTAATTGTATCTACCTATATTTTATATACAGGTGGTCCGTTACTAAGGGACACAGAAGAACAGTGAATTCCTTACATTAAATTGTTACGATTTAACCCAATTTATGTTTATTTATGACCCCAATTTTTAATAATAACGACATACAGATGATTAAAGTTAATACTTTATTTTCGCTTTTCTTTAATAATTTCGTTTTCTCTTGCATTATGACCATGAAAATTGGTACATTACCATTTTTTAAGACGATAAATAATAATTTGGTATTAGTTTTGATTTATCTTTCAGATGGCGCTGCCTGCCTTAAAAACTCCTTTAAAGTAGACATCTTTTTCATCGTTAAAATTTTTACAACTCGCACAACTTAAAACAGTTTCTCAGACATTTTTACATAAATTTGGTATATCTACCAATCTTCTCTAAAGTTCTCCGTTTCCAGGATAATCACTGTTTAAGGGTACTTTGCAAAATTTAATTATGCTCAGTAAACATTAGTTGGCGTTAAAAATGACTTTATTTGGTCATCACCGTCAATTGGCATTAATATTAGAGTATTGGCATTAATACTAGAGTATTGGCATTATACTAGAGTGTTGGCATTAATACGAGAGTATTAATGCTAATTGGCAGTGAAAATTACTAAAGAAAAATGAAAATAGAGTATAAACATTACCCATCTGTATCTTCGTTATTATTAACAAATGGATTAAGATAAATTGGGTTAAATCGTCATAATTTAATGTAAGGAATTCACTGTTGCTCTGTGTCCCATTTGTAACGGACCATCCCCTGTATAAGACTTATGGTTAATAATTTTCAAGGAAAAAATCTTGCAAATAATAAATTGAGTTGACGCAATAATATCTTTTAATATTTTACCGAAAACTCAGTGTGTCAATTCAATTTTTAATTTCTTTTTAGAAAATTATTAACTTTAGAACGCTAACATCTCATACTAAAATTAGTGTTTCAGAAAATAAATTGTAATTTTGGTTAGAAACCTTTTTGTGGACATCCTATATTATCAATTTAATGGTGAAAGAGTTCCCCTTTATGTTTATTTTCTAACTGCAAATGCCCTCCCCAAACCAACAGCACATAGCAGAATTTGATTTCTTTTCGAACTTTATACACACTAATAAAAATTTATTTTAAGGTAAAACCGCAAAATACCGTAAGAATTTCTAGCAAAATCTATAATTGTAGGCCTTATACTACAACATGTATACAATATTACTTTTGAACAATGTTAAACAATTTATTTTTTGCCCATCTAAATATCGTAAAATAAATTATTTATTTACAATATTACAAAAAAACTAATAACCGAATTGTTACTTTCTGTATATTATACAATTCTACTTATCACCAGCAATAGGTTCTATGATAAATTTTCGAAATATATAAAAGAAGTGTAAAGGAAAAAATCAATTAAAAATCACACTTTTTACCGACGTTTTATCTAGGTGAAAACTGTTTACTAAACAATCAATTGACAACTAAAATATTTTGGTGGCGATTGTTACAATAATTATAAAGAAGGTGTTTCAAGGCACCTTGGGATTTACTTAATCAAATAGCAATAATTGCATTTTCAATCTTATTCCTTAAATTTTTGCAATTTTGGCCAAGATTTTTAAAAAATTCGCCTGTGTGCACCCGTACTAGGGATTTTTCTCAAAAACGTGATTACCTAAGAAGTTGCAATAAAAAATATGATAATAAAATCGTACATGAAGAATCCAATGCACCAGTTTTTATCACGCTGGTAACACCGGAAGTTGGTGGTAATGACATCAACTTAAAAGTTTTCCAAGTTGTCATATGAATTAAGTTTTATCGTAGAATAGATATTTTAAAAATAAACAACTTTTGCTTTAGCTCTTTTTTGATTTAATGCAACGTTTAAGTGCTATTGATGATTACAGTAAAGATAACTAAACATGTATTATAAAAAATGCTGAAGTAATTAATTAAATAACAATCTGAACAAACAATAACAATGATTTTTTAAACACCTATTTAAAATTTTAAGAACAAAAACGAACGTAAAAAAACTTTAACGTTCAAAAACGTTGCCATCAACAGCCACACACCTTCTAGCTCGCCCCCCTACAGCATTAACCACGACGAATTTATTATTATCATATTTTTTATTGCAACTTCTTAGGTAATCGCGTTTTTGAGAAAAATCTCTGGTACGGGTGGTCTGAATCACCCGGTATAAACCCAATTCAACATGTATTCTAGTGGTTCGGTTCTTAGCTGAATAATTTCAAAATATCCCCAAGAGATGGCGCCACATGCGTTCAATTTTTAATAAGAGATTTTTTTTAGAGAGTTGCATTTCTACTAAGCTATTTTCTATGGGAACACTGCGTTCCCCGTAGTGATCCATTATATCGAGGTTTTACTTGAATTGGATTATATAAAAATATTCTTTGACATGACATTTTAATACCAACCTATAAAAAAAAATTAACTTACAAATCCTGTTCCTGTTAAAACAGCCTCAATTATTCCTGCGATAAAAACCGCACAATTTAAACTTCCTTTATCCCTTGGAACTGAAATAAATCTATTTACTAAAGGTTCTTTTTCCATTAAATAATAAGTGCTTTCATCGTCGTTGGAATGTTCGAGTTTATCAGCTTCTCTACCAAATAAAGCCTAAAAATGAATTAAATTTTGATTCATTACCTTTAAATTAATGTGTGTTTACCTTCCAAAATGTCGATTTAATAAATAATAATATATTTAGCAATTTTATTTCTCGTTTACTATTTCGTTCACGGACGAAATATAAATCGATTAATTTTGATCCTACGGTTTTTCCTAAATCGTGTAATCTAAAACGTCGTTAATTTAGGATCATTTACTGTGTTATTAATATATTAATTACCTCGTTTGTAGTTCCGGAACTGTATGTGATTTATTTTGACAATATTGAACTACTTCTGAGAATAAAAGGGCGAAACAACTAAGTGAAATTTCACCTTTCCCTCTACTTAGGGGTTTATCCAAAATACTCGAACGATTTCTGTTTGTTAAACTCATCTTTCCTTCTTTCTTTTTCTAGTTAAGAAGGTGACGTTATTGACGATTTTAATTTCTAGGTTATGTTGTAATTTCACCTGAATCGAAGGATTCTCATTTTAATTTATCCTAAAAATTTTAATAATAATGATCGTTTCATTAACATAGTTTTATATGTAAAAAGAATTTTTTTATTGAAATTACCTTACCATAGGATACAATTTAATAATGATTCAAGATATGTTTTTAGTCGAGAATTCAACCAAAATTACAGATTTCTATCGGTAGCACAAGTATCAAAAATTCATGATTTTTGAGGTTATTTAAACTTCAAACAGTAGTTTGAAGTTTGAGTTTTTGGTATTATTTGTTGTTTAAGTGTTTTTTTTTCGTGTACCATTCATAGTTTCTTTGATTTCGACGTTCAGGTTTGTGTTATTTACATGTTAATTTATAGTATATGACGTTTTTGACAAATTTTTGTAAAGAAAGACCTAGTCCAGTTTACTGGACGTTGGAGCTGGACTTTGAATTTCTAAGTTCTTTTTCTAAATACAACGTAATGTGCTATACAAACCAAAATAAATACTACGGCTACCCCAAAATATTGCAAAACATAATTAATGTACGCTTATTCCGAAGCATGAATCTATGCATAAACCAGGGTTTTCTGAACATATCTAGCATAACAATTAAAACTAGAACTAACACTAGACCTAGAACTACAAACTTTCGGGATTAGCCGTGCGTCTGAAGACTAGTTCTAGGTCTAGTGTTAGTTCTAGCAGCGCCCTCCTTAGCGTTTACGTTACCCCGGACAAAAAGACAAACTACTGCCCTTTAAACATATAATGCCTTCTAAAAAGTCTGCATCAAATAGTCAAACATATAAAGCTATGCTATCAAAAATATATAGCTAATTTATTGATACAAACTTTTTGGCTGACACTGTACTGATATTTTTCTTTGGGATCTTCAATAGGTTCATCTCGAGATTCGTATGAGAAAATATTTTTTTTTCTTTGTATGCGGTGTCGTGAAATTGTTGATTCAAAAGTAGCTTCAATGTCAATTTCGGCAGCCAGTTTTCTTGCATGAATTATACTTTCATTGAAAGACTTGTCCGATCGAAGATCCTTAAAGAATTTTTTGCAATTTTGTAAGAGGTCAAGTGCAGATGCTAGATCGAAATCTTTTGTTTGCATTAGTTTGCTTATAGGATTAATGCAGTTTAAGATTTTGTACCAAGTTTTTGTTGCGTCGTATTCTTCTCCTATTTGAAATCGTAAAGTCTTTAAGGCCTCTATCCTACTCTCCCATCTAGTGGCACTCAATGGTTTCAAAGTTAATCCTTTAATATGTTTCAAAAGTATTGCCCACCGAAATGTAGATGATGAAAAAAATAAATATAGTTTCTGGATTATATTGAAGAAATTAGCGGCTACCGAAGAAGCTTTTGCCATATCATTAACCACTAGATTCAGAGAATGACTGCTACACCGAACGTAAAACGCTTGTGAATTTAAATTCTTAATTCTAGATTGCATTCCAGCTTTATCACCTTTCATATTAGATCCATTATCATATCCCTGTCCTCTAACATCTTGCAAGTTTAAACCCATATTAGTAAGTTCTTCAATTATAATTTCAGTCATTTGTTATTTCAGCGTCGTTGAAATCAGATTTATTGACTGTAACATATCGGAATATAAGAGTCATTTGCTCCACCTTACTTACGTCAGGAGTGCAATCTAAAATTATAGAATAGTATTTGGCCTTTTTTATTTCATTATAATATGAGACTTCACATTTTGATGCAACAAGTCTATTATCTCGTTTTGTACATTTTTACCGAGATAGTGGGCTTTCGTCTCTTCTTTTTTCAGCACCCTTCGCACGTGTTCTTCCATAATGGGACCAAATTCAGACAGTAGTTCAACTATTTTTAGGAAGTTACTATTATTATGCTCAAATAGTTTATCGCTTGTACCTTGAAAAGCCAGACAACTTTTACCAAGCATTTTAATGATTCCTACGATTCTTAGAAGCACTTCATACCAATGGTTTGTGTCAGCGTTAATAATTTTTTGAGTATTTGCATCTATAGTTTTACAACACTTTAGTCTTTGACTCAGTTCTAGCCATGATTTGTGAGCTTCAATATAATTTTTTGAAACTTCGTGTTCTTTTAACGTTTCAACGATATACTTCCAACTTTTAAATCCGTCTTTTGAAAGAGAACTGATCACACAGCCAAAAATTTTACAGCAAAAGCAATAAATACAGTTTTTTGAAATAGAGTATACTAGCCAGTCTCTTACAACATGCTCTCCATTGGTAGAAAATCGACAAAGAAAAATTTCGATTAAATTTGATTATCAAAATTTTATCACATTCTGAGTCAAAATGCCGCCCTTTAGAGCTGCCGCCCCGGACAAATGTCCCGATGGTGCGCCCCTAGAGCGAGCCCTGGTTCTAGTTTTACACTAGCACTGTTACTATGTAGAACTAACTCTATACCTAGCAATAAAATCATTTGGGTTTAGCTGCACTTCTTTAAAGACGGCTAAATCCGAATGATTCTACGTATAGTGTTAATTCTAGTTTTACATTTGCATTGTCACTAGAACTAACATTAGACCTAGAACTAGAATCATTTGGGTTTAGAACCGAATGATTCTAGTTCTAGGTATAGTGTAAGTTCTAGTTTTACACTTACATTGTTACTAGACCTAGAACTAGAAAGTTTGAGGTATCTCTTAACATGTGCATCTTATTTTTTCTAAAGTCGTAAATTATATGGCAGAACAATTGCATATTTCATTACTAACAACTTTTTAAATCTCATAAAGCAGCAAGTCGCATTAAAATCTGGTATAGTTCATTTTTTTTTATAATACCTGCCAAATTGTTCTAATGTTGGCAAAATTAACAGGGTGTTTTGTTTTATCATGTTTTGAAATAAATATGTCACACTGACGTTTGAGCTTTCGTTATTCAAAAAGAAAAGGTGCATAAAAAATGTTGTGGGGTGTTTATTTGCCATTTATTTACCTAGAAAAGTTATTTTGTTCTATTTAATTACTTTGTAGCACGTTTTTACAACAAATATGTACTTCGTTAAAATCGTATTTATCTAAAAATTTATTCGTATTTTAACCTCAACTATTTACTTACTGAAAATGTTACTAAAAATCAGGAAAACAACATAAATTTTATAAGGGTCCTAGATAATACCAACAGAAACCCTAAAAAATTTACATTGACAAGTATTATAGAAAAAAAGCGAACTATATTGTTAGTAAAATTTTTTTTGTAATTCGCGACGGTAATGAAAGTTCTAACAGTACTCAAACGGGTGCTGTAATGAGACTCCTTACAGCATCCGATGCTGTAATGAGATTTTAGTAACATTTTATGTAACCAGTTCAAGTTGGTGACAGTGGGGCATTAATTTTTCTAGTTGTCAATGTGACAATTTTTGTGTATGGATGTTTAAACACGTTCTTAGCATCGAATACAATTTCTCTTATTTTGGGAGGTGTACAGGGTGGTTTAAATTCGATGTTCGAATAGGCTAACTCGGAAACTATAAGAGTTAGAAAAAAAGTAGCTACATGTCATGATCTCGTTTTTCGAGAAACTGCTAATGCCGAAAACCTCATAGCGCTATCGTCTTTTATTTTTTCCCTAGAGGCCAAAATTGAAAATATCGTAAAACCAATAAGTGCAATTATCTTGGTTATTATTATAGGTGGAGTATTATAACTACGACATTATATGGACACTTTTTTGCAGAGAATTTCATGACATAGTCAAAAAAAAATTTTCGGTTTTAGATTTTGAGATATCATGAGAATTTTCGTTTTTTTAAATGGAAACAACCACTGATTATTCACTTATTAAATT
Organism: Onthophagus taurus; assembly: GCF_036711975.1. Lineage (NCBI taxonomy): Eukaryota > Metazoa > Arthropoda > Insecta > Coleoptera > Scarabaeidae > Onthophagus > Onthophagus taurus. Next base: position 5,784,582 of record NC_091968.1, on the reverse strand, counting down.
AGTTATTTTTTTCTGATTACAAAAATATAGGGTTCGACAGGTCTATTTCTTATTGTTTTAGAATAAAGCTAAAAATAAACTTTTTTTATAAAATTTCCATCTAGTGTCGTCGAGGAAATTAAATTTACAGTTTCCTGTAAGTTACGGGGCGGTAGGTAAAATCTAAAAAGTTAACAAATAAATACGAAGATAACTTCTGGTATTTAAAAACAAATCATTTTTTAATATGTAACATTCTAACATGTCAAAGTTTCAAAATTTTCGAAATTGATCTTAAAAACAGGATTTTTAAAGTGACACTTCAGAAAATTTTTGAATACAAACCATGGGGGGGGATCTCAAATGAATGAAAATTGTAACCGTCGTCAACGCCATCCGATGTCACCGTCGATAACTAATTCTACACAAATTCAAATTTAAAGAACCTTTAAGGTGGCTTATATTTCATTTCTTTTTTTTGTATTCATCTTTGATTAATTAAGTCAAATTAAGTGATGTCAAATATAAATGATATTGATACATCAGTTAATTTTTTTAATAAGTGTAATTTATGAGTGTAATTTTGTAATTAAGTGTAAAAAAGTGTAAAAAACATTTAAAATTTAAAAATGATAAAAATGTCGGTTATTAATCCTTGCTGTGTACCATCTTGTGATGATAGACATTAAAAGGTAAATTATAAAAATTATTAATTAATACAGCATAATTACGTTCATTCTGTATTTCTAGATATTATTTTCCGACCGACCCTATTATTCGAATGGCTTGGCTCTCTGGAATACACAATTCAAAATTATTTGAATTAATTAATGATAAGCGTCTAAGTAACTATTGTGTTTGCCCCAACCATTTTGCAACAATGTGCAAATATGTTGAGAAAAAATTGAATAAGCTAGCTACATTATACTTACTAGGTAAATGAAATTTTGGATAAAAAGTTTGTTTTTTAATCTATATATGTTTTTTAAATCATTTAGATTTATAAGAAGAAACTATAAATAATTGCTTTTTGTCTCCACAAGATCAACCAACAGAAAATACTTCAGGTATGCTGCATGGTATGAAATTAATTATTTAGTTTCATAATTCATAATTATATAATTCATTATATACTATATTATATATGTTTATACCCCGACATGCCATATATATATATTTATACCCCCACATATGTATGCCCCGACAAACTTCCTGGTGTAGCTAGTTCAACTGTTATGCAAGTCTATCCTGGATGTAGTAAACAACAAGGTTGCGAAATTGCTTCAACCTCATTTTGTGAGGAAAATTCTGTCATTTCATTAGAAATGAATTGGAAACGGTTCCACCTAAGTGATGAAAAAGAAATAATTGGTAAATACCATAAAAACTGAATAATCATTCTTATTTAAAATTATCTTTATTTTTGTAGATAAGAAACGGAGGAAATTACCTTTTACAAAGAACTGCAGCAATTGCAACCTAACTGGAGTAAAAAAAGCGTTGTGTCGCACTAAGAAAAATGCCACAATAATAAGGCAAAAGCTAATACAATTGAGGAAAAATCCTCAGGTATTGGTGAACCTCAAATATTTGAATAAAGAAACTAGAAATTTCTTTAGCAGCCAGTCTCGAAATCAGAAAAAAGAAGTGCTGGCTCTTTCCATTTACAAACAAAGTGGTAAAGGATACCGGTTCTTATCAAATTTCTTTTCATTACCATCCAGGAAGACGCTACAAAAATTGTTAGGGTAAACAAAATGTAACATTATTCTATTTATTGAACTAAAACTAGAACTAATAGTAGCACTATCACTAGAACTAACACTAGCTAGATATGTATTCTATGTAATGTAATGTAATGTAACACTAGCTAGAAATTTTCGAAGTGAATTCGAGTCGTCTTCGATAGTGCTACTATTAGTTCTAGTTTAATTACACCGGCCGTGAAAGCCTTCGTACTTATATTCTATTTATGTTACCAAATGTTATTAGTTTTGTGAATAATAAATTATTATGTTGAAATTAGATCTTTCATTTAAAATATATTTCTTTCCTTTTTTCAAAGCAATATTAATTGTGTTATTTTTAAATTTGGCGGTTAAAGTTAGCCCCAACGATCTGGCAACGTCGCTCGCTTCGCTTCGATGCGCAGCGAACAGTGTTGCCCGATCGTTGGTTAGTCCAGTTTTACACCATTATCCTAGTGGAAGTTGGTTTTAATCTATGATTAGTACTCTGCGGTGACATCGGATGGCGCTGTACGCAAGGTACAATTTAATAAGGTAGAGTTGGCCATCTCTATCCTTCCTTGTCTCTGATACAAACAAATGTTGCTATGTTTATTTGAATTAAAAAAAAAAAAACATGAGCGCCATCTATCGATAATTTATTAAGTCATTTAAAATAATATTAAATCGTAATAAACAATGTGAAATAATGCAATCTATTCCAACTTTTGTGTAAAATATATATAAATTAAACAGTTCAACAAATATATTTGTTTCAAATATAAGAAATATGTTTTTTAATTTTTAATTATAGAACCGTAATTTACAGGAAACTGTAAATTTAATTTCTTCGACGACACTAAAAGAAAAGTTTATTTTTAGTTTTATTCTAAAACAATAAGAAATAGACCTGCCAAACCCTATATTTTTGTAATCAGAAAAAAATAACGAATTTATTAAGCGAATAATCAGTGGTTGTTTCCATTTAAAAAAACGAAAATTGTGATATCTCAAAATCTAAAACTGACAACAATTTTTTGACTACGTCATCAAATTCTCTGTAAAAAAGTGTCCATATAATATCTTAGTTATAATACTCCACCTATAATAATAACCAAGATAATTACATTTGCGGGTTTTACGATATTTTCAATTTTGGCCTCTAAGGGAAAAATAAAAGACGATAGCGCTATGAGGTTTTCGGCATTAGCAGTTTCTCGAGAAACGAGATCATGACATGTCAGCTACTTTTCTTCTAACTCTTATAGTTTTCGAGTTAGCCTATTCGGACATCGAATTTGAACCATCCTGTACATGAAACATTTTTTTCAGGTGAATACATTTTGTGTTTTGACAATTTCTAATTGTCACTTCAAATTTCTATTTTCAAGTGTTACGGTGTTACCAACTGCTGCATACCTATTTCCCTACATTGTTAAAATTTATTTTATTTTTGTTAAAAAAAAAGGATAAAAACGCGAATTACAAAAAATAGCATAAAAAAACACGATTTTTCAACTTGAATTTGTGCATTTCAAATGTGTCTTAAGAAACTTGTTTTTTATTATGTTATTACGTAATAGGAAGTGGTGAATCAAACAATGTTTGTAGAAAACAGTTTTTTTCTTTCTCAAACGGTTTTGAAACTATTGTCTGCCTTGGTACTAATAACTGACTCTCTCTATATATTTTTAGCCGAGAATTGAACCAAAATTGTAGATTACTATCAGTAGCAAACAGTAGCACAAGTAGCAAAAATCCATGATTTTTGAGGTTGAAGTGACCTTATTTATAAGATTTACGCGATATTTAAACTTTAAAATGTTTGTTATTATTTTTGCTTTATAAAATCGGTTTGGCTCCGAGCTATACTAGACTTAGTTCGTTAAAATTAGTAGAGATGGCACCACAAAAAAAAACATTTTTTTAAAACTTTTGTGTTTATTGGAATAATGTAGAAATATTTTATAATAATAACTGTTTATTTCGTTTGTTTTAAAGTATATTTATAGAAGTACTTATTTGTTTATAATAGGGAGATGAAATTTGTTTATAATACAATGCGATATACATAGATATTGTAATAGATACAAAAAGAATTGTGATGAGCATTTTTACGTATCACAAATAATAATAAACATAATAACACAATAAAATAAAAACGATTACCTTAAACAAAAATAAAAGTTTATATAAAAATTTGATAATTACAAAAAAAGATGAATTAAAAATCTTTTCAGTGCAGTCTTAAAAAAATTCTTTGACTTATACAAAGAAAATCTAAGATAATAAAAGGAACTAAACGAATTAAATCTAGGTAATTTTACAAATACAATTAAATAGACAAATACAAGATTATTACATTTTAATAATTACACATTTTAATTCAATCTTTTCATTTTTTGCGTTTACTTCTTTCATGTTAAACCTATCACAGTCCTACACAGCAATATTAGACTTAGATAAGTATTTAAATACGTTATTATTATTATTTTAAATACATCGTTTTATTTTAATACAGTTTTTTTCCTGTTTAAATTAATACAATTAGAAAAATTCAGACACAATCATAACAAAGAACATAAAAAGGAAACAAAAAAATTCTAAATACTGGACGGTTTTTTTTAAATAATTTAAAAAATTACTTCAATTCTCGTTTTCACAACCTGATAAAATTTCCAAAAAATCGAAAAACTAAAACGGCAATCGTCAAACAAACCCCAAAAAAGTATAAAATTGAAAACGATCACTTTTTATCAAAACCAGCACTATTTTTATTAATAAAATTATTACTATTATTAAGGGCACTGTCCGAATGAAAATAACGAAACTTTTCACACTGATCATTACCATCCTCTTTTTCCTTCTCTTGTTGATGGTAAAAATAACTAGAATTTGAATCGATACTATCGTAAAAACGTCCATCGACGAGATCCAAAGAAGTCGACCGGAATTCAATCGGAATCGAAATTTGATGGTGTTGAATATTATTTTCGCCCATTGAAATCGTAAAATCGTTTAGGGAATCGGGAAATTCACCGACGATACCATTATTAAATGATGAGAGTATCCATTGATAACGAAATTTTTCTTTTGGATAGTTTAAAACCTGCAACAACAAATTAGATATTAAAGAAATTATTTTTTTTTTTTTGATTCGATTTAATTTACAAAAACAATATTTTTACACAAAAAGCGGGTACTACTAAGTGCTTCAAAATTGATTCAAATAAGTGGAGCACCTTTTTGAAGAACGACTTAATACGTTTTAAATTTGATTTAGAAACAAAAATAGAAATGCAATGAAAAAAGTGAAACTGCATTATTTCTACAACAAATTTTCTAACTAACCACGTTTTTTTTTAACGGAGTATGATTTTAGAATTGTGTATTGTGAAATTCAGAAAGTTTCTATCTAATAAACCACAAACAACACTTTAAGCTTTTTTAAGCACAATTTTATATAAATTTGCAAAAAATTATTAATTAGAGTTTAATCATTTATTATTAGTCATCATATTTATCTTAATGATTCTTTAAAAAAATTATTGCAAGAACAAAGAGATAATTAAGTTTCAAAGAAACTTAACCACAAGGACGCTAAAAAGACGGTTTTGAAATAATAAAGCAAGGTGAGAATAGAAATTTACTTTGTAAACTTTGTAAACTTAAGAGAAAAAGTAAAAAAATAATATAACAAACGGATTGTTGCTTAATAAAGTTACTCATTCGAGGAGATATTAAAAAAAATTAGTAACAATCACAATCGTTTCATTTCAACGTTGAATGGAAATATACTACAATTTAACCACAAAATATAGGTAATCTAAGAAACTTGACGGATTTAAAAAAAAATAGTTTTGGAGAGTTTTTGAAAAAGTAGTTTTGTGTCTATTTTATAATTTAATTGATTGCTGTAAATCTTTAATGTAGAAGCGAAAAAAGTGATAAATATAACAAAGAATTGTATTTCATTTCGTTCGATATCTGGCATACATAGAACATAATGTTCTGTCTCATAAATGAAAATTGGAAAACAAAAAACATCATAACCCGAAAATTTTGCTCTTATGACATATCGAATTATCTTCAAGATATGTAATATACAGGGTGTGATGTCAGATAAAAAATGCCCCAAACTATAACTCTGTCATTTACATTCCGATTTCCATGAGCGAGGTATTAAATGAAATGGTTGATTCATGTTACAAATAAATTTTTTCCACTGCCATCTTCAATTTGAAGCGATTATTAGCTTTTGTTTTTCAAATTGCTCCATATATTTTTCGTCATGTCATTTGATAGAGATTGTTTTTCTGATTCCATTTTGAATGTAATTTTAGCAGAGAAAAACAATTAAAACATTTTCCGAACATTGTATTTCGAACACTTCTACTGTAGTGTGTCGTGGAAAAAAATGATACTTCAATGCCTGAAGCAGTTGTAAATGATTATTTTTTCTCATGGCACACTACAGTATAACACAAGTGACTTTAAGAGAATGTTTGGAAACTGTTTTAATGTTTTTCTCTACTACAATTACAATTAATGTTGATGTATTTGTACATTAATGGATTCAGAAAAGAAATTTCTATCTAATAACGTGATGAAAAATATACCGAGAAATTTGAAAATCAAAAGTTGATAATCGCTTGAAATTGAAGATGACGTTGGAAAAAGTTTATTTGTAGCATGAATCATAGTATTCATCAAACCTTTTCATTTGATACCTTGCCCATGAAAATCGGATTGTAAATGACAGAGTTACAGCTTGCGGCATTCTTGTATGACAACCTGTATATACAGGTGTCTTTTCTCTGCTAATATTACATTTAAAATGGATGTATTGTACAGGGTGTCCAAATTTCGATGGGTTTGAAGGGTATCTCAGTTATTATGAAAGATAGAAAGTTGCGGCTTTCGCGAACCTGAGCTACTTTTTTGTGAAACTTACAATGGCGCAAACCAAATTTTTATAGCCCTCTTCTTTTTTTATATACAGGGAGTATTTGAAATTTACAATTTTCAGACACCTCCTGTATCTCGGCTATCCGGAAACGTCAGAATGGGTTCTAATAGATTTTTTCACGTGGAATCCAATGGTGCACGCAGAATTTTTCTAGACATCACGGTTTTTGAGGTATAAACACAACTCAAATACTGAATACTCAACTTCTAAAATACTTAATCTTTATAACTCAAAACCCGTGATGACTAGAAAAATTCTACGTGTACCATTGGATTATACGTGAAAAAATCTATTAGAACCCCTTCTTACGTTTCCGAATAGCCGAGATACAGGAGGTGTCTGAAAATCGTAAATTTTGAAACACTCCCTGTATATTAAAAACGAAGAGGGCTATGAAAATATGGTTTGCGCCATTGTAAGTTTCACACAAAAGTAGCCCAGGTTTGCGAAAGCCGCAACTTTCTATCTTTCATAATAACTGAGATACCCTGCAAACCCATCGATATTTGGACACCCTGTACATCAATGGATTCAGAAAAACAATCTCTATCCAATGACGTGAAGAAAAATATACAGACCAATTTGAAAAACAAAAGTTAATAATCACCTGGAATTGAAGATGGCCTTAGAAAAAATTCAAACCATTTCATTTGATACCTCACTCATGAAAATCGGAATGTAAATGACAGAGTTACAGCTTGAGGCGTTTTTTATCTGACACCCTGTACAAGCTGTTTCTGTAAGTCGTTGCATAATTTTAATCACAAATACTAGGGTCAAAATAATGCCGATTCGTGCAAACATTTTTGGTCTAAATCCATAAACGGCTAAGATATAGAAAGTTAAGAAATTTTTAGACATTTTCTTAAATATTCTCAATATGATTTCTCTTAGAAAAATAAAATTTGGCAAACAGTGCAATCTTATCATGAGAAATCGTTTAAGATCACTTTTGAACTTATGCAAACAATTTAGCAACTGATTCTAAAATCCTATCTCATTTTAAGATTATTTTTACTCTTACAAAGTTTTGATTAGACGCATCGTTTTCGAGTTATTCACAAAAAGATTCAAATTCGTTTAAAAGAAATCTGTAAAATTATTTTTGTAATTCGCTACGGTAATGGAAGCTATAACAGTACTCAAACGGGTGCTGTAATGAGACTCTTTACAGCATCCGATGCTGTAATGAGATTTTAGTAACATTTTATGGAACCAGTTCAAGTTGGTGACATTGGGTCATTAATTTTTCTAGTTGTCAATGTGATAATTTTTGTCTATGGATGTTTAAACACGTTCTTAGCATCGAATACAAGGTCCACAATGATGAGGACATTGAACACTGAGCAATTTCTCTTATTTTGGGAGGTGTGCTTGAAACATTTTTTTCAGGTGAATACATTTTGTGTTTTGACAGTTTGTAATTGTCAATTCAAATTTCTATTTTCAAGTGTTACGGTGTTACCAACTGCTGCATACCTATTTCCCTACATTGTCAAAATTTATTTTATTTTTGTTAAAAAAAAAGGATAAAAACGCGAATTACAAAAAATAGCATAAAAAACACGTTTCATAAGACTTAAAGCACTCATTCATTAAAAAACTCGTGGCTTCGCCACTCGTTTTTCAATTTGAATTCGTGCACTTCAAACGTGTCTTACGAAACTTGTTTTTTAATATACTATTACTCAATGCAGCATAAAATTTGGATTTTCTTCAGTACAATTAGACCGCGTTATACACCACTTGACAAACACACTTGAAAAACACTTTCAGTTGTCAATGTCAACTTTAATTTTATTATTATATTCGTAATCTTCATAAAATAACCTTTAAAATGAGTCCAAACTTGACATATTTAACTTTAATATTAATGGAAATACAATCACTTGCGGTTTGAAACGTCACGTCAATTTTGACATAAATATTTGTCATCTTCATTAAAAAACCTTTAAAATGAGTCCAAAGATGACGCACTTATCTCAAATAACAAAAAAGTTAGAATAAAAATCATTAAACCCGAAGTTAGCAACAATGAAGATAGCAATTTAATTTTTAAATGTTAATACCAACCTTAATTTTTTATTTTTTTTGTTTATTATATTTTTGTTTTTGTGACAAATATTAAGATATTTCATAAAAATTAAGAATATGTCAAAATGACATTGACATTTCAAACCGGAAGTTGCTTATATCTCGAATAATATTGGAATTAAATTACAAATATGTCAAAATTGACGTTAACATTCTTAACCGGAAGTTGACCATCTTATTATTGAAGATAAATATGTCGTGTTTGTACTCATTTTAAAGGATTTTTAATGGAGATTACAAATACGTCAAAATTGAGGTTGACATTTTAATCCTGAACTTAGTGATCATGTAATAGAAGTTTTATAACTGAAGTTAATCTAGTGTGTCATTTTTTTGCACTTTCTTTTTATTTTTAACGTGTTTTTTGGGTCATTGCACATTGATCAAAAAAAAAATCGTCGATTTTTAAGCAACATAATAATTCTTGAATTTTTCCCAAGTTTCTGAATATTTGTTTTGTTAAAAAAAAGAGTTCTTAAATTTTAACCTGTAAACTTGTAACACTTCGTCCTTAATTTCATTTTACAACTTTTTAAACTTTAATTTTGTAAATTAGTAACTAATAATCTGATTTCAACTTGGATATGTGATCTTTTTTAACAAAACAAAAAGAGATATTAAGAAATATGTTTGTAAAATGGATAAGATGAGAGATATTAATCTATTTGTAGAGTTTCTGAAGATGGCCAAGGGCCGAAACTGGTTAGACTTAAATTCTATATAAAATAAAAACCAGTTTAAAAGTACAAAATCAAATTCTATATTATTTTCTTCAAAAATTTTTACACGAATCGTCATCATTTTGTCTCTAGTTTTAGTGATTGAATTTATGCCACGACTTACAGAAACACCCTGTATAATCGTAAAACGTAATGAGTGACCAAGCGGCTTCTGTGCTTGTAATAGCTGTCATCAAGTAGACAGGCACCAAACAATTTTCAATAGTTTGAGCCTGTCTATTCTGAGAAGTCTTATATTTTTAGAGAGATGAAAACGAAAATCCCGTTTTTGTCAACATTATTCATTTGTTGCTTAGTCAAGTAAGTCCAATTAATCTTCAGCATTTTTCGAATTAATGGTTATCTGTAAAAACTACTTTGGTCTAAAAATGCAGCATCAATAGTACATTTTTCCATCATAGTATGGCCACACTGTACAGGTGTCCCAAAAATTCGTTGTCCGCATAAGCTATCTCCGAAACTAAAAGAAATAGACAAAAAGTAGCTTGCACGTAATGATCTCGTTTTTTGAGAAATTGCTAATGCCTAATACTCCGAACAGCTATCGTCTTTAGTTTTCGCCCAAAAATATCGGCAAAAACTGAAAAACTTGTGAAAACGACAAACATTTTGGCTGATGATGACTTAAAAGTCGAAACCGGTACCAATAAACATTTAAATACAAGCAAGTAAGAAATTTTATATAAAATAATTTCCTTCATATATTTTTAATAAACTTGCAACATGGATTCTTACAATAGTTGGCTACATATGTATTTAAAAATTCTCTAACAACTCTAGCAGTATGTGCTGGTGCTCAGTCATGTTGAGTGGCAAAGTATGACAAAACTGAATAAAACTTTACAATGAATTTCGAAAATTATGAAAAATGTAACATGATGGTTATCAGATAAAAATGCGACGTTAGCCGCGGAATTATATTTCACAAGGTATCCGGAAAGAAGACAACCGCACAGAAGAACCTCCAGTCGGTTAGCAGAAAATGTAATAGATTTTTGATCCTTCACGAAACCACGTGCAAAAACATACCAAAATGACCGACCTGCAGGAGGATGAAGTCAATGCTTAAAGGCTTAAATCCGATAAATCCATCATCGTGTAGGGAAATTGAACAAGACGTCTGACGCTTGCCCATACAATATTTTAATTATATTATAATGATGATAATAGAGATGGAGTATTACTCCATTTCAGTTTTTGTCAATAGGACGAAAACAAAAGATGATAGCTGTTTGGAGTTTTCGGCATTAACAGTTTCTCGAAAAACGAGATCATGACATGTAAGTTACTTTTTCTCTATCTCTCTTAGTTTCGCAGATAGCCTATGCGGACAACGAATTTGAGACACCTGTACTTGCAACGGATTTTTTATTCTTGTACTCTCGACAAATGGTATGGATACAATTGCTGTTCATGTAAGACATGACCTTTGGATATTCTCATATGTCTAAACTGTTGCTACCAACAGTTTTAGCAGGACTACGATCAGCCAAAAAAACTAAAATGTTTTCTTCTAGTTGGGGTGTACGAACTGACCTCTGATTCCCGTTATTTACATATTTCTATCTAATATTTCCTGTCTCATCTAAATGTCTTTCGATATTTTGAAATGTTTTTCTACCAGGTTGTCTTTACTACAATTTGTTTCCATAGGCATCTACGATTAATGAAAACATTGCAAAATCGATTTATCTTTTTGCAAATATCTCGAAAACGATGCGTCTAATCAAAAATTTGGGAGCATTGATCCCATGGTACGATATTTTTAGTAGTAATCTTAAACGATTTCTTATGATAACATTGCGCTGTTTGCCAAATTTAGTTTTTCTAAGAAAAACCATATTGAAAATATTTAAGAAAATGTATGAAAATTTCTTAAGTCTGAAGGCCCATATCTTAGCCACTTATGGGCTTAGACGAAACATTTTTAAGGTATGACCACACATTGCGCAGCAGCAACGCGCGGCGTTCGTCGGACACAATTCTGCCACGCGCCAATTTGGACATATCAAAGAACGTGTGCCCGGTATATGTGAGACACGCCACGCACTTTAGTTTATGTCAAAATAGAGGTTACATATAAATGATACGCCATCTAGTAAAAAACGAGTCGAACCTATTCCACAGATAAATTTTTATACCGAACCTCAAACCGGTAAACCAACAAGATAAATATGATGGTAAAACACGATTTTTGCGCTATTTGTTAGCTGAAGATATCAACCACTTTAATTACAGGTGGTAAAAGTGGGCCTAAACTAACCTGATCCAGTTACATTGCTATTCTTTTTTCTACGCTGACCGGCAAAAAAAAACCGGCCACTAAAATGTAGCCACAATTTCAAAGCTGGCTTGCTTGCGAACCACTTATTCGATTTTGATGATTCTTTTTTTGATCGAAAGGTTGATTCTTTTGTAATAATCCTGCGATAGAAATTTTTATTCGGATATTAATTTGAGCATATACGGGGTGCAAGAATGAGAAAACCTTTTTTTCTCGAAATTTGTGATACCCTGTGGGGTGCAACTGCTACAGCAGAGGGTGTTAACTGGAATCAAATGGTCCAGTCCAATCTTTTCTGAGCATTTTGTTTTTTTTATTCACTCTATTATCTCTGTTACTAACGAAGATGTAGTATTTTAAAGCGATCGCCTGTGAAAACAAGACGAGTGACAATAGTAGCTAATGACAGTTTTATTGTTCTAAGCAATCGTAGAACGACAGCTGCAGAAGCTCGGTGTCGTCTTCAAATGGTGCATGTTGTTGATGTCAGTGAGCAATTGCGGCAAACTCTTCTTCAAAAGCAATTCGTAACTCTTGAAGGTTGTCCGGTAGGACAGGACGACGACGAATGCGTCTCTCAAGTTGGTCCCAAAGATCCGGGCTGCACGCTAGCCACTCTATCCGTTCAATACCCTACTTCATCAAGATTTTCGTTAACCACACGTGCTACGTGCGGTCGCGCATTGTCATGCATTAGCATGAATACATCACCAATAAAATGGGAATAGAACCTCCAAGGAAAAGTACTCTTTCCGAAATTGTGCAGGTCGCAAACCTTTCATTACGACGTCTCCACACTCATTTTCAACCATCAGGTGACCGGAGACAAAAACGGGAGGCGTCAGTGAAGAGCACCTTACCCCATTGTTCCATTCCCTAATTCATATGTACGCGCCCAAATTGCAGACGTGTTCGCCGATGTCTCTGGAGCAACCGAGGTCTTTTGGCAGGTCTTCTTGCAGTCAGATCACTTTTATCAAGTCTTCGATGAATAGTTCTTTCACTTACGTCAACCCCATGCACCATTTGAAGACGATGCCGAGTTTCTACAGCTGTCGTGCTACGATTCCTCAGAGTGTTTAGAACAATAAATCGGTCATCAACTGCTGTTGTCACTCGTCTTCTACCGAAACCTTGCCGCCTAGTGAAATTTCCTGTTTCCACATATTGATTCCAGGCATCTTGAACTGTTGTTGGGGGTATACCCAACGTATGGGCAACGTATTGCTGACTTTTGCCATTCTCAATTAAAGTAACAATACGCGCAACATCAGTTACTGACAACGGGATTGCTATTATGTTAAAAGACTGTAAAAATCTTTAACAACTGTCAATTTACTATTCGAAACAAATGACATACGCTACCTAGCGCGCCACCTTAGATTATTTTATGCTTGCTTGTCTTGTTTTTACAGGCGTTCGCTTTAAAACACTGCATCTTTGTTAGTAATAGAGATAATAGAGTGAATAAAAAAATAAGATGTTCAGAAAAGATTGGGCTTCCGTTTGATTCCAGTTAACACCATCTGCTGTAGCAGTTGCAACCCACAGGGTATTAGAAATTTCGAGAAAAAAAAGTTTTTCTCATTCTTGCAGCCCGTATATGCTCAAATTAATATCCGAATAAAAATTTCTATCGCAGGATTATTACAAAAGAATCAACCTTTCGATCAAAAAAAGAATCACCAAAATCGAATGCGCGGTTCGCGAGAAAGCCAGCTTTGAAGTTTTGGCTAATTGAAAGTGGCCGGTTTTTTTTGCCGGTCAGTTTATTTCTTTCTTGCCTATACGCACTTAAAAGTCTTTTCATTTTAACTTTTAATTCTTTCTTAAGTAGATTAAAATTTTTAAACGTTTAATTTTATCGTAGTAATCTTTTTCTTGTGGATCCCACATTTTCAACGATTCATATGCCTCATATAAACGAATCAATGTTTCGTTATCCATTTTTTTGTATACAGCAATACGCCCACGAACGTTTACTGCAAATGTTCATTAGCAACAGCTGGAACACGATACGCCGCGCTCGAATGCCGCGCAATGTCTGGACACACTTTTACACATCATTTTGACTGTAGTATTTGTGATTGTAGTATCTGTGCCACGATTTACAGAAACACCCTGTATACGTTTGCGACGGCTACCCTGATCATAAAATTTTCATTTTTGGACACTTTAACCTTCCCCATACTTTATGGTATCCGTATCAATTGCAGTCTTTATCTGCAACTCTCCTTCAGGCGCAATATACATGATTTAATTTTTCTTCATAAAATAAGAAATGACGTTGTTGACTGCTCCACGATACTATCTGAAGTAAAATTTAAAGTTTCTGTTTGACTTATGTTCACTTTAAATCGCTATTGTTCTTGTTTGAACATGTTCACTGCCACCTTGGTTTTTCTAAATAAGCTACCTTGGCAGTACATTTTTTTTAAATTAAGTTTCTCTTTTTTGTTAATTATTATCATTTTCATACTAATATATCATTTCATATTCATTTTTGTTATTGCTTGATGATTTTTTTGTTAATTATTTATTTTTGTTAAGAATTTCTTTTTTATTGTGTTTTATTAGTGGATGCTTCGCTGGGCTTGTCCCGTTTGCATCCAACATAATAAAAAAAAATAATGAGTGTAGTCGGCTGCAAGCGATCTTGGTTTTTATGATATATCGAAATATTACAGTTTTATCTTTGACCATCGTGATTTTAATAGCCGAGCGTATCCAATACTTAGTATCTTCAAGATATAATAAGTCTCGGCCGCAAGCGAACTCGGCTTTGCCTTTTCATAATATGTACTTCATTTTCTGCACATAGACGACTCTAGTCGTGGCTTCTCAGCATCTTCCTTCCAATCTTCTATCTCTTTTATCAATACATATTTCCTCTGACTTTCAAATTACTTACTCCTTACCTTTTTTAGTACTCATCTGCTTTCTCCCATTCTATCTTCCTCCACCGTGTCCTCTGCTTCATGTTAGACTAACTTTGTATATTTTGCACAATAAATATTACTTTCTTTAAATACTTTGGCTGAGTGTGGCAGAACTTCCTCACTATGTAAACTCTTCATGACACAAGTTCTGTTATATCAATGATGTTTTCTTCTGTTCTAGGTTCAGTTCTACACAATCCAGTTCAAAATTTCAAGAATTACCCATTCCAGTTCAATAGATTCTAGAAGTCTGCAGCAACATTGATAAACAAGGTAAGTGTTAATACAATAATCGTTACTTATCTCCTTCATACACATATAGATCAATATGTGCATCTAGAGCTATTGCTACCATCTTCATATAGATTAGTAACAAGACTATAAAAAACGAGATGTTTTAAAGTACATCATTTACGCAAAAAAGCTATTTTTTGTGGTACATTTGAGTACAAAATAGACACAAAACCAATAAATTCATTAAAACTTTATAATGATGAAATTGATGAATTAAGGTGTTTGTTAAGTGAAGAAAAAGTATTAGAGGACCATTTCAAAATAATTAATGATTTCGTTTCATTAATTGGCGCTCCTGAACACGGGTAATTTACCGAAATCGGTTATTATTATTAATAATTAAAATACTATTACACTTAAAAAAAATTAAAGCAAAGCGGATGAGATAAAACTAAAAAAACATAATAACAAGATGAGATAACGTAAAAATTGATACAATGACTAATCAAAAAACCAAATAAAAAAAAATTAATAAATAAAAATAAAATAAGCGATGACTTACTGCGTAATAAAAACACACACACAGAGATACGAGATTTAGAGATATTTAGAGGTTGGTGGTAGTGGCAGTAGTGGTTGTTGTGACCCCCTAAACGACCAACGATTTCAGATTTCATCGCCAGACGCCCCCGGAGACGACTTCGACTCTGAAGCCGTCGTATTTTTATTTTATTGATTTTGAAGTCACGCCGGATCGTTGTCGAGTATTTTCAAAAAGTTGCTCCAGAACGACAGTTTGTTTCGTACCTTTGATGGATCCGACGAAGACGACGGCGAGTCCCTAACACTTCCGCTCCTTCTCACCGACGACGAAGAAGACGATGTTATCGAACCGGAAGTTGCCGAAGAGGATGCTTTTCTTAACGTTCCTCTTGAATTCGTTGATAAACCGCCGTTTCCGGAATTAAAACTCGCCCCCATCGAATCTTTTAAATCTCCTCCTCCATGATTATTTTTGTAATTATTTCGCCAACTTTGTGCACTGTGCGATCTATTTAATGAATCCCCACTACGACTACGCGGTGCATTATTGTGATGGTGATGATGACTATTATGGTGGTGATGGTTACCACTTTTATTATGATAATTATTACTAAAATTCCCACCGCTTTTATAACTGTTATTGCTATGATTACTCTTATAACTCGATGGATTACCCGAATTGTTGTTTATCGGTGGTTTTGGTGCCGCGTATGATTTTAAGGGAATTTTACTCGGTTGTTTTGATTTATTACTATTATTGGTTGATTTCCGAGTTGCGGCCTCGTTGGTCGCTTGATCGTGAGCCGACTCCGTGCTTGAGGAGTGATCCAATTGGAGCGTTAACGGAAACGGACTCATCGCTTTCATACTGGCCGTTGTTATTTCCGATCTGGACATCCGTTCGAGGTGATTCGGGGGTGATTCCGATGCGGGTATAACATCCGGCGATGGCGCGGATGATTGTGGAGGTTTTTGGAGTTGTTCTAAAACTCGAACGCGCGCTTTTGTTCCTTCGAGTTCAATGTTTTTATCTTCAAGCTAAAACAACGAAAAAATAATTAGATATAATTTAAGGGGATTCATATTTTTAGCTTACCTGGAATTTTAAATCTTCGTTTTCTTCGCGCGTTCGATCTAATTCGCCAACTAAACCGATTTCTTTTTTGGTGGCCGTTTCTAGTTTGCATTGAAGAACCTAAAATAATAAAACAAACAAATTAAAACTTTTTTCTTTAAGATTAATCGTACAATATCATTAATATTATCCTAATTGTTTTAATTGCTTTAATATTGGCCTTGTATTAAATGATTATTTTTTGTAAATTTAATACAAATATTGGAATGTTGTGTGTTTTTAAAATGACATGGAATGACATGATCAAAATATAAAGTATTGCTGGTTAATATTACAGAAAATAAAGCTGTCTGGGAAAAGTTTATGTGGAGCGTTGCTATCGTTACGTCGCAGCGATGATGCTGGTATTCTGACAGACATGCGGGTATTAAACATTCAAATATTAGTTAAAAAAACTACTGAAATCACGCACTTCTTATGATTCATTTTCAATCATTGCGTATTTTACATTGCACAAGTTTGTAGATTCAACTTTTTCAATTTTGTACATCAGAATTTTATCTAGGATTAAAGCCACCAGAGGTTTGATTTCGTTAACCAATCAGATGAGCGCTGTTCATCTTTTATCAATACAGTGGAACCTTGCTTAACGAGTACCTCTCATAACGAGCATTTCGCATAACGAGTGACACACGCTTAGGCGAAGTCCCTTATTCTCGTCACTCGGTTGTGCTTTGTTTGTGTGTTTACCACTCACTACGTTAATGTGTTAGTGACGATTTTGTTTAGATATTCGGTTTAATAACTATTCATAATATCCCCGACAAATAAGCCATAAGAAACCAACTACAGTGTGTTAATTAATTATCGTACCCGACATCATTATTGCAAGTATGCAACCAATCTCACAGTAATGGTATTGCAATACGCGATTTGCGTATTTGGTTGCATACTTGCAATGATGACGTCGGGTACGATAATTAATTAACACAGTGTATGTACAAAAGAAGAAAAATAACCCTAGAAACGAAGCAGGAAATCATTAAAAAGCGTGAACAAGGTGTGAGTGTGTCTGATCTAGCTCGCACGTACAATCGCTGCACATCAACGATTTCCACTCCTCAAGAACAAGGATAAGATTACAGAGGTGGATGCATCAAAGGGAGTGTTAAGAAATTTTATCCAACGGTTACGAATTCTCAATGATGCTGAAAGGCTGCTTCTCATTTGGATAAATGAAAATCAATTACAACGTGAAACATTTAACGAAAGCACCATTTGTGAAAAGGCAAAAGCTATTTTTGCCGACCTCGTTAGGAAGACGCCAGGATCATCAACGGCTGAAGAAATAGTATTTAAAGCTAGTCGTGGATGGTTCGAAAAAAAGAACCGGCATCCACGGCGTTGTGAGGTGAAGCTGCAAGTTCTGACACAAAGGCTGCCGAAATTTTCATCGATGACTTCAAAAGGCTTGTAGATGCTAAAGGCTATCTCCCACAACAAGTATTTAATTGCGATGACACGGGTCTCTTCATTGCATTGTATTGCTTCGTAGAAGAAAATGCATTGCCGGGCCACAAGCCAATGAAAGACCGGCTCACGCTGCTATTTTGTGCTAATGCAAGTGGCGATTTAAAAATTAAACCACGCAGAAACTCCATAAGCCTTCAAAAAATTTAAAATCCAAAAGAGGTGACACGCGATATTTTCACTGACTATGAAGTGTTTGGTTCTTCTTTGAAAAAATATTTGTTAGAGATGAATTTGCCACTCCAAGCCTTACTTGTAATGGACAACGCACCTGCTCATCCTCCAAGCCTACAAAACGAGCTCCTTGTAGAATTTAATTTCATCAAAATCCTTTTTCTGCCTCCCAATACCACTCCGTTACTTCAGCCTATGGACCAGCAGGTTATTTCCAATTTCAAAAAACTTTACATTAAAACACTCTTCGAACGTTGTTTTGAGGTCACTGAAGCGACAAACCTCACTCTCAGAGAGTTCTGGAAATATCACTTCCATATCGTTGCCTGCCTCAAAATAATTGGTAAGGCGTGGGAAGGGGTCACTAAAAGGAACCTCATTTCAGCCTGGAAAAAACTTTGGCCGGAGAGCGTTATTGAATGTCATTCTGAGAAGGTTGACACACTAGATGTAGAGCCTCTAGTCAACGAGATTGTATCTTTAACCAATACAATTGGACTGGAGGTAAATAGCAATGATATTGATGAACTTGTGGGAGAGCATAATCAAGAGTTCTTTTTGAACAAATTTTGAAGCGCCGACGAAAGCAAACATCACTGGATGTTCTTTCTAGTAAAAAGGGATTAGGTATGTGTCATAAATTTATAAATAATAAACTACATGATTGAATCACATTCCAGGTTTTTTCAGTACGGTACAGAAGAAAAGATAAAGATGATTTCGTTTGTTAACAATGTACGTATAAGTAGATAGATATTTCTTTAAATAAACGTTTATCAGGTTTTACATTAATTTATATGTATAGGAAACATTGTTTCGCTTAACGAGTATTTCGCATTACGAGTAAGATTCTGAAACGAATTATGCTTGTTATCCGAGGTTCCACTGTAAATATGCCGGTATTAAGACATGCTAACTGCTGGATTTGTGCCAACTGTTGTTGTGATTTGTGTTTGGCCCCTAAACCAATGAGGCATAGGCGACTATTAGATCACCTTTAAATAAGAAGAAATGGAAACTGAAACCCGATTTAGGCTATACCGCCAAAAGAAGTTCTTCCTCCTCTTCAAATTTGGCCTTCTAATTTATCCAAATAGTTCCAAAGTGCATATTATTATTATTATTGCTGCCTAGCTGAGATCTATTGTAGCTATGAACCTTGGTATTGCTCCAAAGTCATGTTCCTTTATGTCGGTATGTGTCAACAGAGCTTTACCGAAAATTTTGTGTCTTAGACAGCCTCTGGTAACGCAATTACACAGTATGTTCTGTTGTATTCCTTCTCATTGCCCTCAATGTCTCTGTGACCTGGAAGCCACAGAGTGATCCCTACGAAACCTTCGACAATCCTTGTAGCGCGCTTCTTCAGAAAACTGCAAATAGGAAGAAAACCAGATTTAACAATGTTCGTTCCATGAATTAACAGCTTATGAACACTTGCCGGCATGTAATACCAACTATATAATTGAACATACACCTTAGCAATGTCTGTAGCATATTATTCAAATATTTCTAAATTTATTTCGAATCATCCACTCGCAATTGCCTTTAATAAAACTGAAAACCGTTTAATTAGTTCCTCATTTACTCCTGTGATCGTACTTTATAGCGTTGGATTAGAACAAAATTTTCGAGCAGTGTTGCCCTCATTGCTTGTTCCTTAACCTGGTTTGGCAATATCCACAAGTAGGCCCATTTCCTTGCGAAAGTGATCTTGAATTAATCTTTTTCGCTTGTCAGGTTTGAACTTCAAGTCTGTAGACAATGTGCAGCAGACATTCGAAGCATCTTAAGCGGCCTATACACGACGAATTTTGTGGCGTCGCATGTAGTGACGCCAAGAGTTGAGCCGCATGAAGCATCGTGTGTAGGGAAGCTTCAGGACTCATGCGACGGCGACGGATTCAAGACCGTGGCAGGCTCCGGCACCTTGCAAGAGTCAACGTGTTTGGGATTGCGACAGAAACATAAAAACTACCGCCATAAATGACCTTGTAGAATTGTCTAGCAGTATTTAGCTTTCTGCCAGCAATATTTAATCTTCTACAAGCAGTATTAGTACTCTGGAACTAATTTGTAGTCTATTGGTAGCAGTACCTAGCCTTGTATAAACAATATCTATCCTTTTAAGCAGTTTCTAGTATTGTATAGGTAGTATTTGTCTTCCGCAAGGAATTTTTGGTCCTCTATAGGAAGTATTTAGTCTTCTGCAAGCAGTATTGGTATTCTGGAACCAATTCCTTGGCTATTGGTAGTAGTACCTAGCCTTCCATAGACAATATCTATCTTCTGCAAACAGTTTCTAGTATTGTATAGGTAGTATTTGTCTTCCGCAAGAAGTTTTTAGTCTTCTGCCGACAGTATTTAGTCTTCTACAAGTAGTATTGGTATTCTGCAACCAATTTGTAGTCTATTGGTAGTAATACTTAGGTTTCTATAGACAATATCTAGCTTTTTAAGCAGTTTCTAGTGTTGTATAGGTAGTATTTGTCTTCCGCAAGGAATTCTCGGTCCTTTATAGGAAGTATTTAGTCTTCTGCGAGTAGTATTAGTACGTCCGTCGATAGCGGTTAAGGAAGTGCGACACGACGCTACAAGAGTCATCGTATATGGGCCGCTTTATTCACGCATGAAGACTTGTTAACCCAGAAACGAATGTCCCTTCATCAACTATTTCTTTAGATATTGCACCACAGATATAACACTTTTGAAATGACTCTTGTGCAATAACTACAGACCTTTCCGTCAATCATTGTCATCACCATTTTGTGATCCACAAACATGTCTTCATAGGTAATATGTGTCTGAGAGAACTTTTATTTCTGTTTCCACTTTACTAACTTCTTTCTGAAACAATAACTTTATTGGGCGAGAATAGCGTGTTGACGAAGGGCGTTGATTTTCTCATTTTATTGCTCCATTACGTTTTAATTGCAGCGGAACTAATGAAATTACGAACAAGAAGGCATCATTATGTTGTCCATTTCCCATGTCCGTCCTATGTATTTGCTTGTATGCAGTACTTTAGATAGCAAACTACTGTTTGATCAACACGTTGACTCAGTGGTGGCCAGAGCTAACAGGATGCTGGGATTTGTAATGCGCTCTTCTGAATCGTTTTGCTGCCCTATTTTATCGTTCGTCAGTACAGCTTGGAATCCTCAGTACGACGCATACATTAACAGAATAAAGAGGATTCAGATAAGGTTTCTGAAGTATCTTTCGTATAAATTCCGGCATCCTCATACAGATTACCAATCTGCCTGTCAAATGTTCAGCAGCGGAGGTTGGTCAGAGGTTACTGTGATTCTTTCTATCTTCTTTAACGCATTGATCTGCATGTCGTCGACTACGCTATGAGTTTTTGTTCTATGCGCCGACTGCCTGGACAAATTCGTATACAAATTCCCCAATACTTCGCATGGAGAGGATAGTGGACCGTCTTGGGTTGGACATATTCGTCGTCACGCCGCACAACTTCAAACAAATTATTCGTAATGCCGTGCTCGCCCTACCAGTTGTGTGATTTTAAAGTACATTATCTTGTTGCAGCGGCTGAGTTCTGCCTTGAATTGATTTGATCACATATGCTTAAGGCCATTAATTAATTAATTTGATCGATTTTCAATTTTGTGTTCATACATTTTATTGTATATAAAATGTATTATAGTGGAGTAGCTTTTATATGGGACTGTGTTCTGTTGCTACCCCCGTGTGTGTAAATAAATAAATAAATCTCTTACTATAACACTTCCTAATTGGTTCAAATCGCTAGAAATAGCTTTCAATATCATCTGTTACCAATGTTAAAATCTTATCGTTTTTACAAACTTGATAAGCAGTGTAAACCTTTTGAAATTTGTATGTGTAATATAATAACACGTTTTATAACACGTGTTTTGATTCATTGTGTCATTTCCAAAGAATTTATCAAAATTACATAAATCAATAAACACCGCCTTAATTGTATATATTAATTAATCCGGAACAACTGAAGCTAAAGAAACAATATTATTCCAAACCTGTCTTACCTGATTTTCCACTGTACTTGTCAATAAACACTTTTGTAAAACCAACGGATCATGTTCCATTAAAATGGCTTCAAATTTCCGTCGATCAGGCACCAAAACTTTTGGTAAATCACTCAAATCCTCCTTTTTATCACTATCATTGTCATTAAAATCACCATTATTAAACCCAATCACATTCGTAGTAGTCCTTTGATGACTAGTAACGTCTCTGCGAGACATTCTGTTTTGTTTTTCCGGCGACGGTTTCCCCACAAATTCTAAATGCATATCGCGTATTCGCGAATTAATTTCGCCCCTTTGAGAACACACCGCTTTTAACTGTTTCTCTAAATCGTGTTTAGTAGCTAGCAAATTTTCGAAATCTTCTTGTAACCGAGATGCGGCGATCACTTCCGCTTCCATTTCGGCTACCCTATCCAATAACAAATCCCTTTCGCGTTTTAATTGACGAATATCGTCGGCGGAAGAAGCGTGAAATAATGTCCTTTGAAAGTTTGGTTCTTCCTGTTGTTGTTGTTGAGCCGGTAAATTGTTTTGTAACGCTCCTTGTAAAGCTTCAACTTCGTTTTTTAATCTCGTCCCTTTCCGATGAATCACATCCAATAAGTTCCATAATTCATCTTCACTTTCAACGTTCATCGCTGTGGTCGTCATAGCGGAAGAGCTATGCGTTTCTTTACTTGACGTTTCGGTACTAAAACCCGAATCTTGAATGGTGGATTCGGTTTTTTTCGAACGCTCCTCTTTACTGGTGTTTAATTTTCTGCGGACGCGAACTCCGGGTTCCCAATCTCTTCGTACGGCTACCGGGATGTTTGATGACGAGGATGAGTGAGTTGTTGTCATGGTGGTTGGTGTTGATGATCCCATTTTGCTGCGTAAATTTGGAAATGTTTCGATAACCAAATCGCGGAACTCCAATAAAGCCCCAACTTCATGTTGAAGCTCTTGTAAAGCAACTAAGGATTTTGCTTGTTCGCTGATTAAGTAATGAAACGGAGCTGATTGGCGTAATTGGAGACAATCCATTACTTGGGAAGATTCAACGCCCTAGAAATAAAATGAAAAATGTGTTAAAACGATTAAAATTATTTAAGTTAAAAAAGTTAGGTTAAGTAATGTTTTGTTTACATTGTCGATTAAAGATAATGACATAAATTAGTTACTACCAACTTAATTTTTTTTTAAATCAATATTCCCCTAAATTTATTTTAATTTATTCTTTTTAATAATTAATTAAATAAAAACTAACGACTACATAAAGAAGTCGTCCTTGATGGGAATGTAGCAATGCACTCGAAGCTTCACCTCACTTCACTTACTTAGCATATGAACACGTTCGAGCTATTTTTAGAATCTGAGACCATATACGACGGAAAAACGTGGGTTTGTTAACTTATTTCGAATTAAAAATAGATTAGAAAACCGAACATCGATTTAAACTTGATAATTTAATATTTGAGGTTATATCAAAACGTCAAAAAATAATGTTACGTCAAAACGTCAAAAAATGAGGTTATATCAAAACGTCAAAGAACAAGGTTATGTTAGTAATTTGATTTCAATTTCTTTCGGTTCGAAAACGTGATTTAAAATCGTTTTTTATTAATTTCTAATTTTAATTAAAACTTCAATTTAGTTATTTGCAAAAAAGCGAGTCGTAACGAATCGGATAACCTTCAAAAGAATAATTTTTTTATTTCACTAAAAATAAACTTCAGGTTGAATGTACGTCATTTAACCTTCCCAATGTTTAACAATGAATCGACGATTTATTTTCGTTGAAAAAAAAATAGACCAAAATTTGTGCCGATTTCCAACAAATTTTCCATCGGGTGATTCATAAATTTTCTCTTTAAAATTAAATCTTATCATTAAATAAAAGTATTTATTTTTATCTTATCTAAATTATGATTACAAAGTTTTAATTACCATCATCAACATTGTATTGTTTTTTGGTTATTTGAAACCCCTTTCAAAATAACATTTTGTTCTCCGTTTCTCGTTATCGTTTTCTTTCTTATCGCGTTTAAAATCATCTCAGATTACATTTCAAAACTTTGCACTTGTTTAAAGAGTAAAAAATGTGATTCTTTAGAAAACGTTACACAACACCAACAACACAAACACAATGGACCGATAAATTTAAACCGTAATTTGCACGCATGTTCCGTTTTTTTGTTGTTAGTGTCTCTCTCTTCTATTGAAAAAGAATTAAGTACGGTTTGAACGCGACGTTTACCGTTCGAGCATCGCGACGTGACTAAATCTGAGCGGTCAACAACAAAATCGAGGCAGCTTTGAAAACGGTGGGGATAAGAAATGTTGTTTGTTTAACGGTGGGGGAGGAAAATAAACAATAAGAAGATTGAAGGGAATTATTGGAGCCTATTCTATGGGAATTGTGAGTTTAACTTAGAAGGATTATTTATGATAAGATTATCTTTTTAGATATACTTTTTAAATAAATAAGATTATTGCGATTTATTTATTGTGTTTGATGATAAATATTATTTGAGTTGAATAAAACATAATCTTATTCTAAAAATATACGGAAACGTCAATGTCAAATTTTATTCAAAAAGATATCTAGGCATTTATATCCAGGCATAACTATTTAGCAAAAAAATCCAGAAGATCCAGATATTCTATGTTTTTTTAAGAATTTCTAGAAATATTCAAAAATTTCTAAAGATGTCTTAAGATTTGGAAAAGATTTCCAAAGATGTTTTGAGACTTGTAGAGATGTCAAAAAATATTGAGAATATTCCAAAATGATTTTAAGAATATCCACCGCTAATTGACGAGTTCCTAAGGATACGTAAAGATTTCCAAAGATCTTTGCTGTCTTTCCAAGACAGCAAAGGTGTCTCAAGATCTTAAAGAGACTCTAAAAATTTCCCTGAGATTTCCAAGCATTTCTAACGATTCTAAGATTTTTTAACAATTCCTAGAGATATTAAAAAATTTCGAAAGATGTCTTGAGATTCGCAAAAGATTTCCAAAGACGTTTTGAGACCTGTAGAGGATTTGTGAAGATGTCAAAAAATGTTCAGAATATTCCAAAATGGTTTTAAGAATATCCAGCGCTAATTGAAGAGTTTTTAAGGATATGTAAAGATTTTTTCAAGACTTCTAAAACTTTGGAACTATTTAGCAAACCCACCTAGAAATGTTGAAAGATGCTCTGAGACATTCTAAGGATTTTCCAAAATTGCGATGAGTTCCAAAAATTTTCAAAGATTCTATACATTTCTAATTATTTAGTAAAGTAATTTAAAAATATTTAAGGATGCTTTGAGTTATTCCAAGGATTTTCCAAGACTGCAAAGGTGTCTCAAGATTTTAAAGAGACTAAAAATTTCCCTGGGATTTCCAAGCATTTCTAACGATTCTAACATTTTTTAACAATTCCTAGAGATATTAAAAAATTTCGAAAGATGTCTTGAGATTCGAAAAAAAATTTCCAAAGACGTTTTGAGACCTGTAGAGGATTTGTGAAGATGTCAAAAAATGTTCAGAATATTCCAACATGGTTTTAAGAATATCCAGCGCTAATTGAAGAGTTTACATATCCTTCAAGGATATGTAAAGATTTTTTCAAGACTTCTAAAACTTTGGAACTACTTAGCAAACCCACCTAGAAATGTTGAAAGATGCTCTGAGACGTTCCAGGGATTTTCCAAAATTGCGATGAGTTCCAAAGATTTTCAAAGATTTTATGCATTTCTAACTATTTAGTAAAGTAATTTAAAAATATTTAAGGATGCTTTGAGTTATTCCAAGGATTTTCCAAGACTGCAAAGGTGTCTCAAGATTTTAAAGAGACTCTAAAAATTTCCCTGAGATTTCCAAGCATTTCTAACGATTTTACGATTTTTTAACAATTCCTAGAGATAGTAAAAAATTTCGAAAGATGTCTTGCGATTCGCAAAATATTTCCAAAGACTTTTTGAGACCTGTAGAGGATTTGTGAAGATGTCAAAAAATGTTCAGAACGTTCGAAAATGGTTTTAAGAATATCCAGCGCTAATTGAAAAGTTTACATATCCTTAAAGGATATGTAAAGATTTTTTCAAGACTTCTAAAACTTTGGAACTACTTAGCAAACCCACCTAGAAATGTTGAAAGATGCTCTGAGAGGTTCCAGGGATTTTCCAAAATTGCGATGAGTTCCAAAGATTTTCAAAGATTTTATGCATTTCTAACTATTTAGTAAAGTAATTTAAAAATATTTAAGGATGCTTTGAGTTATTCCAAGGATTTTCCAAGACTGCAAAGGTGTCTCAAGATTTTAAAGAGACTCTAAAAATTTCCCTGAGATTTCCAAGCATTTCTAACGATTTTACGATTTTTTAACAATTCCTAGAGATAGTAAAAAATTTCGAAAGATGTCTTGCGATTCGCAAAATATTTCCAAAGACTTTTTGAGACCTGTAGAGGATTTGTGAAGATGTCAAAAAATGTTCAGAACGTTCCAAAATGGTTTTAAGAATATCTAGCGCTAATTGAAAAGTTTACATATCCTTAAAGGATATGTAAAGATTTTTTCAAGACCTCTAAAACTTTGGAACTACTTAGCAAACCCACCTAGAAATGTTGAAAGATGCTCTGAGACGTTCCAGGGATTTTCCAAAATTGCGATGAGTTCCAAAGATTTTCAAAGATTTTATGCATTTCTAACTATT